>NW_009596323.1:0-7094 GCF_000690535.1 Cariama cristata
GTCCAGGAGCTCCTTCTTCATCCATGCAGACCTCCTGATATTTTTGACCGACTTCCTCTTGGTTCGGACACATCACTCCCAAGCTTGGAGGAGGTGATCCTTGAGTATTAACCAGCTTCCTTGGGCTCCTCTTCCCTCCAGGGCTTTATCCCATGGTATCTACCAAGCAGCTCCCTGAAGAGGCCAAAGTCTGCTCTCCTGAAGCCCAGGGCAGTGAGCTTGCTGTGTGCCCTCCTTGCTACCTTAAAGATCTTGAACTCCACCATTTCATGGTTGCTGCAGCCAAGGCTGCCCTTGAGCTTCACATTCCCCACCAGCCTCTCCTTGTTGGTGAGAACAAGGTCCAGCATAGCACCTCTCCTCATTGGCTCCTCTGTCACCTGGAGAAGGAAGTTATCATCAACATCCATGAACATTACTTATGAGAATGCTAATGAAATCTTTCAGTTGAGTTAGGGTGCTTTTGTCATATTCTGATGTAAAATTTGATTTCCTTTCTCTATTGGAAATCATAAGATGAAGGAGATCAAATCTTTCTCTGTACATCTTACAATGTATTTATATGTTTACTTGGACTGAATGTTCTTCAGAACAAGGACTTTGGTATCCTAGCTCTCTGAAAAGCATCTAGCATACTGTTAGCAATATGCAAATACAGTATTTAATTCCCACTATCTTTCTATGGCCTTTCTTTGTGTAATAAATCTTTTTAATCACATGAAAAACATCTGAAAGTGTTGTAATTCAAAACAGTCATATAATTGTTCTCAAATAAGCAAACCCTTTATTTTCAAAAGGCAAGTTTAAATAGCTACTAGACAAAAGAGTACAGCTTGGAAGAGAATTCTTTTCTCTGCCCAGGTTGCCTATTCGTATTAATTTATTTCCTCAACAGGTATGACCATGTTCTAAGGTAGTCTTTATTCTTACAAGATAGCAGAACAAAAGCCAGTTTATTTGTTCAAGCATTAGACAGAACAACATAACTACTCCCAAATAGCTGAAAATTAATACATACCATTTGATACAAATCATATAACCCAACAGAATAAGAATCAAGGAAATAACAAGGAAAATGTTTTGCCAGTCATGATTTAATAAAGAACATAATGATAGCTACCAGCAACATGTAATCAAAAATGCATCCCTTTGTAATATTTGTCCAAGGAAAACACCTTTATATTTTCAGTTGTCTATTTCTGTTTTCTTCCATTTGAAACATATTGGAGATTAAAAGAATGGAAACCACAAGTCCAGGTGAATTAAATGAGCAGTAAAAGAGTCTTATATTCTACAACATTTATTTTCCCTAGAATGTCTAGTATGCATTGACAGAGCTGAGGTACTGCAATCTGGCCTGCCGCTTTCCAGTGGAGACTCTTCAGCTCTACCGCCTAGCTAGAGCCTACCTCTCCCCATCATTCCCAAAACTGTTACTCCTGACACCAATTCTTGAACCCCTTTTGTAAATATAACATTTTGTTCCATCAAAGCTACTTCTCCGCACTGTTAGCAAAATGGTATTCCCAGGAAGGGGAATTGAACCACAGCTTGCCAGATCTGTGAACATTCCTATCATGTTCCTTTAGTTTACTCCACATTAACTCAAAAAGAATGAAAATGCAGCTTTTTCTTCAGTAGTAGGTTCTTTTTGGCAGCTGTAAAAGTGGTAGAAAGAGTAGAAAAAGTATCCAGGGAAGTATTCTCTATCTAAATTTTCAGAAATTTCCACTTATTTCTGTCCTTTTTTTTTTAATTATCTATTAAGAGGTCAAAAAATTTAGAAAGCAAAAAATCAGAGCTATTCAAAACCAGGAAGTACTTTGAAATTAATATGAGTATATGCTTGCTGTTTTCTCAGAGTAGGTCTGAATCCTAGGGAAAATCGGCAAGGTTTCAAGCATTCATCCAAAATCCATATGCAGTCTATGCTCAGAGAGAGAAAAATTACCATTTTCTGTTAGTTAAAGTGCTTCTTCAAAGAGAATGTAAAAGTTTACAATGACAGTGGCTCTTTGATGATTAATTAGTTTTTTGTTGAATACAAAGTGTTCATCCAAAAATCATCTTTTCCAAGTGCCTGAGGGCCATCTTAACCTTTGTTTAGTGCAGGATGAAATCCAGCTTGTCCTTGCTACATCTTCAGTTAACTAAGACAGTTCCTCTTAATCCTACCCTAATGCTAAACAGATTGCATCAGAAACATAATGTTGATATCCAAACATTGATTAAACAACCCTGGGGCCAAATTCGTGTTTGTTTGCTTGCAGAAGAACCAAAATATGGCCTTTGCAAAAAAAACCCTGTAGCTCACTTTTTTCCATCCTTCCTCAGCAACTCATAAATACCTGTGTGTAAGTTTCTTTTACCTGTCTCCTATAGAATCTAAGCTTGCTTCCTTCCTTTCCTCTTTTCTTCCCTTCTAAATGACAGTGAGATCTTTATTCTTGCCTGTTAGTCATGGTTTGCATACCTATGAATGCCTTGCTTAAGGAACCTGGGTAGCTCTGAGGTCCTGCAGAAGCTGAGCAAATGCTCTGAGCAGCTAAATGGTGTACTGAAGGCACCTAGAATCACAGTTGGGTCTCTAAATCTATTGTGAGAACCAGTGTCCAACCTAGATTATAAACAGATTGGGTTGAATTATTTAATGAATACATCACCCAACACTGTGGGCAGGAAGATACGCAGATTCCTCTTACAAGTATATGGTTCTCACAAATGATTGCCTGAATTTCAGTGCATCCAGTTTTGTTGTCCTTGCAAAAGGTCTCAAGTAATTTTCAATCCATGGTCTCTCATGTAATTGCAAAATTATATTGCCACAGGAGCCACTGGGCTGGCACCTTCTGCAACGTGATAGTTCATATTAAATTAGCTAACCACAGATAAGTGACATACGAGTGGAAAGGCTTTTATGTTAGTGATACCCTGCACTAGATGGTGCTCTGTACATGTATTTTCTTAGGCAATACCACATTTGTAAACTAGTACAAACGTTTCTCCTTAAATTAATTAATTTCTCCTTAAATTAATTATTAAATAATGGAAAACAAGTCCAAAATGTTTAAGTGAATTTAGTCCTTAACTCACTTTTGAAATCATACATGAGTTGCTAAGGTTACCTAAATCCTATGGAAATTCACAGCATCTAATTATCTTGAGGCATGGCACATTTAGGCAGTTAAATTGTGGTCTCTTTAATTTAAAAGGCCTTGCATTACAACAGTAGTTTGTATCTTCTGCTGATTAGCAAACAGAAACAAAACTCTGCAAGTTCCAAACGCTACCTGAGCTAACATATCTGCACAACTGTATTCCCGCTACGATTCCTCTACTGCTCTTCCCTGATGGGATCTCTTTCTATTTTTCACAACTCAACTACCCTGAAATTCCAGGGAACTTTACTGGAATGAGGCCCATCTTTATATCAAAACACAAATAATAAAGCTTTTGAATGTTGCTTGTGATCAAGAAACTGAGATTTTGTGAAGACTTGTGGCACCAGCAGGATGAAATAAGTGCTTGTGCCGTAGCAAATTCACTGCAGGGAGAGTAGGAAATCCATCTCCTGCCAAGACGCCCATCTGGGAAAAGCATCCTCCCTGAGATCGGTGGGTTATTCATGTGGTACTCAGCAAATGTAAAATTCATGCTGCATGTAGTTGCTAGGAAGTCTTGGAAGTCTCACTCTATAGGCTAGTACCTAAGTTTGAATTATTAAAGCTTGCAAGATGTACAAACATCTTATCTTGTGATGAAGGGGATTTTAATGATTGTAATGCATCTCCTTTTTCTTATTTTCTAATAACTTTGAATAACTCATTTTAAATATCCCATGGAAGCTTTTGAAATAAGGCTAATTCAAATTGTTCCAGCCCTCTGTCACTGAATCGTCTCTACCTCTGTTATGCAGTATGCTTAAAGATCTCAGCACAGTTCTCATCTGTTCCTCTTATTGACTCTTCCTAACACGGGGCTTAACAGCTTCCGAGTTGGTTTTACTACCCCTCTGACTCAGTACAGAAAAAAAGAAAACAGAAAAATCACACCCATCTGGAAGAACACACGTCACTCTTAACCTAAAATTTCTAAGCAAAAAGTTCTAGAGTATTGAAGGAAGCGAAGGGCTTCCTTTTTATGTTTACACAACTTGAAAAAAAAAGTCATTAATATTTGCAATCCATGACAATAACTTTAAATTCTACTTTATATTTCTCTAACTCCCCAACATTAAACTAAAACACTTTAGCCTCTAAACCTGACATAAAAGTTTCATATATAAGATGCTACCTGGCTACCTTCCCAGCTATGTTATTCTCAACTTTTTTTTTTTCTCTCCGCAAAAGAAAGATCAACATTAATCTCATGCAAAACAACTGAGTCCAGTAAAGTTACACTGGGGATGAATTAGGCATGTCATCTGCTCCTCAGGCAGATCATTTATATTGTATCCCAAAGAAAACACAGCTTTAACAAAAATTATTCTACTTTCTCATTAGAAAGGTATTGGCCATATTCATTATAGCATTCTATAGGGAGTGTAGCCCTGTAAGTCTGTATATGCTCTGTAATTCATCATATACTAATGATCAACAACCTTCTCCTGTGTTACCAGAACAACAAAAATATCTGTGGTTATGTCCAGCTAGAGCTGGAAAGAGCTAGAGCTAGAAAGCAAGCAAGAGATTGCCCATGACATCGCAGACTTACTTGTTGATGCATGGGATAACAGGCTATTCATTCTCTATATAGGTCTCACAACGTCTCTGTCATTTGTACACTAATTAACCCTCAAAACCAAAATTAGAGAGAAAATAAGACATCTTGCAGCTTTTCAAAGAACACCATCACTAAAGATGAGGAATGAACATCAGGCTGTCCAACACAGGAAAAGTTCCCAATGTGTTATCAAATTCACTTTTGAGATCTTCTGGTACAACACAAAGTGACTGTAGGTAAAATATAGACTTCCTTACAGAACAGCACTACTATAATGATTTCAGCAGGTGAAATATAATTTATACAGTTATTTACCTTTGTTTCTTACTCGATGGGCAGCCTCTTCGCCTAAGACAGCTTTAAAAAAATACTAAACTCTGAGTTATTTACCTTTGTTTCTTACTTGATGGGCAGCCTCTTCGTCTAAGACAGCTTTAAAAAAATACTAAACTCTGTATCCTAGACTTTGCTCATGAAAAGCTCTTACCCGAGAATACAAAAGACTGCCTGTTTTACAAAGACACATGCCGCATTATGGTTCTTTATAATATCAGAGAGGATACAGGTATTTTAAAAGAACACAGTGGAAGCTGATGTCTGGCAGCTGCCTTGTCTCTGTTATTCACCTCCTTTTTTTGTTATGTTGTTGGTTTTGTTTTTTTTTTACCTACAGTATCTCCTTTCAGTTGAATAGTACTGGAACCAAAAATGTAAAATGAGACTTGAGAGAAGTCAGCTGCTAATAAAAAGGTTCCACTGTCCTTTCTTGCTGACCCACTAATTGAAATGCAAGCAACTCTGATGTGATACCAGAGAAAGCCTTCATTGGGGTGTATTTATGCTTACTCATTAAAAACAAAGAAGTTTCAGCAGACCGCTTCTTGGAAATGTTGTGACATAAATCTTCAGCTACAAATGCATTTCTTAGATTATTTGAAGCAAAACCTGTATTGTTCTCTGAAAGGCAAAAGTACCGCAGTACTGTTTATTTCGCTGCCTGTTTTGCCATCACGGAGTCAATCGTAATGGGAAGAGAACAAGTGACCAAAATTAAAATCCCTTCTGTGGGACACACAGATTTTGAAAGGCAGGGAATCTCTGGAACCCTTCTGACTCATGGATCTCATTTTCTTAATATGAAAAAGAATAAAAAGCAAACGTATGCATTTTCAGTTTAAGAAGTGAAACCTAGAATTTGTAGATGTGAGAATGAATGTTTTTCCCCATCACTTCTGATTTTCTCTGTATCACGTAGCAAGTCACTGAACTCTTTGATACTCTCCTCATGTATGAGAGAAATATGATTTAACCATTTTACAGAGCACTTTGAAACCTCCTCAGAAAACATGTAATTCAAGGACTACAGTTTATTCTATTACTAGCCTAGTCTACTAGTTCTGTCTGATCCCTGTCTATAATCAGGAATCTTTAGGGTTTTTCACTTGGGTAAAACCTTACTATGTACAACACAGGAAGAGAGGTTAAGGCTTTTGTGCACTGTCTGCATACTGGTTTAAGGTTTAAGAACAGCTCTGTTTCAGAAGCATTTTCCACAGTGATTAATTCAGTCTCTGGGAGAGGTGTACTGCACAAGTATTTCAGAATATATTTTAAATGCCCAGAGTTCTCCCTGAAAGATTACCTTTGCTAGCTTACATCCAAGCTGTGTATTTAAAGGAAAGAAGTGCTGACTGTAGCAGAAGGGTCCACCATACTTAGCTCTTATTGTCTTCAGTTTCTAGACTGGCATGATTAATTAAGGAGGTCTGCAGCTTGAACTTGCACAGAGACAGCAGCGCTGAAGAGCAGGAAGCAATCAGCTCTAGTTGGCACCACCATCCATTATATCAATATTCATAGAGACAGGAGCAGTAACCCTTAATAAGAGCACTGCCTGTTATAGCCATTTTAAATACACTGCAAGCTGCTCATCGTAAATGGCAAAGGAAATCCAGAAGTACAAGTCAATGTCCATAGTATGGTATTTCAGTCAGTTTTCTGTGATACATACAAAGTAGGGAAAAGTCAGGCATAGAAGGGTTCCTTGGAGAATTCTAGTAATACATAGGGGCTCAAAAAATGCTATTTGCTACTACAGTTTGCATTTCAGACTGTGGAAAATTATAAAAACTGACAAATGCCCACTAATAGGAGGCTGAGCAAGACATTGTGGTTAAGGAGGGCGCCATGTGGGACAGCAGGGATGAGTACTCCTCTGCCGCACGTTCCAGCTCTGATTCAGAAGCCCGTCACAATAGAAAACACACATGTTTTTATAATCCCTTGTGCAAATAAACTGACTTCTGCCTTCAAAAGCTTCCAACATCGCATCTTGGTGGCTCATCTACATGCTAGCCTGAAGTTCAGCTAAA
>NW_009596324.1:0-54847 GCF_000690535.1 Cariama cristata
CCTGTTTTAGCCAAACCAGGACAAAAGAATATTACAGGAATAATTTATAGAATGCATTTACAGGAAAAAGACCATTTAAATTGAATTTTTGAACCATTCTTTCCAATTTTGGAATAGGGCTGTGACTTTAATTTTTTAGATTTGCTAAAAATTCTTTATTCAGTACTATTCATGTTTAATTCTACAGAACTATTCAATGACAAGACTTCACAGTAGAAAGTCCATCATAAACCACTCATTTACTCCGAACTATTTTCAATAGAATGTGAGGATAGGTTATTGAGCAGGTAATAGAATATCTACTTTAAAAACAAATAAGCGGTGAACTAGTGCCACTTTTAATCAATTTTAGGTGATGTGTACAGTATTGTAAGGCATACTATGTCTCTATTACCTGAAACAGCATGGAGCAGTGTCAGAGATTTATGGATTCCTTATTCTTTCTAGAGTGTGTCCCTGCTGTCTACCTATAAATGGTTTGACATTTTGATGGATACAGGTCAGGCAACTACTACTGGTCAATAATTTAATTTATCCATAGGTGGTTTCAACCATAACTAATTTATTATTTTACACATCTGTATAGATGTTATTACCCTCTCTTCTCAGTCCCCTTACATAAATTACTCTGGGTAAAGTAGGCATGGCAAAAATAAGGACAACCAAAAAAAAAAAAAAATTAAATGGACATATCTGGTGTGATTGTAATAATACCAGTTTTATTGCTCAGTTCATTTGAAGCTGTTCCTATACATGAAATAATTTACAGGGTGCAAGGTTTCTTGCTTATAATACCTTTACAAATATAATGAGTGCTTTAACATATCCAAACTCCCCGCTTCTGTGAGCTGGAGAGGTATTATTACCTTCACCTTGCAGATGAGAAACTCCATTTATGCAAGATCAGATATGAAATCTGCTGCTTAACCAGGAGCCATGGCTGGATCTCACATGTCTCAGGACACCATTCAGATACCTAGATGATTATCTGCCTCTGTTTAGGTATCTTCTTCCAAGATACATAATTAATTATTCTGTATTAACTCAAATGTGGTTTCTCTGGAGCAAGGATTATGAACCACTTTTTCCAGAAACTCCACAGATCAGTAAGATTAATGTAATAGGCACAGAAGAGATTCTAATAAGTACTGAGCAGAATGATGGAAAGAAATTTGAACACATAACTAACATTCAGAAACTCTAGTGATGGGGCAGACAGGTTTCACACTTTGATTGTGGACAATTTAGGGCAGAATGAGCAATGATGAGAGAAGTGTTTTCTCCCATGTGTCCTTAGAGCCTCTGGGACAATTCCAACCTTTTGCTTTTCGGAAAACTTGTTCAGCATTGCAAGATTTTTGATATACATGTGGAAAAATTTAAAGAAATGGTTTGTACTTCTCAAGCATCACTGATTTTTAAGGTATAAGACACAAATGCTTTCCAAACACCTAAGTAACTCACAAGTAGTAATAAATCCAAAATCAACACTAAAATTAGCTTTCATGATAGCTAAATATGAAGTACATGTGGACTAGAAGAAGTTATTTAATGGTATAACCCTGCAATAGAATAATGGTATTGACTTTGCAAAGATTGTAAGTCTTCTGGTTTTCAAGCCTCTACATAAGCTCTTCTCATTCCACCTCTGAATCTTTGCTTTTTCGTAGTGTCTCGCAGAAACCATTAAAGTGGCTAAGATTTCTTAAACATGACTGGGTGAAGTGCAAGAACATTACTGTCTTATTAATAACTCATGAACAGGCATAACTGTGCTCTGGAGGGCTAATATCTGATAAGGTGCTTTCTCAGATAAGATAACTTGATGAGATAGCTGGTTCTCTAGGCATGTGAAATGAGGTAGATCTCATCTTTTTGGTCTTCAGAAAAGCATTTGATATAATTCTTTTTTATTGTAGACCAAAGACATTTAGGTATAGGGGAACTGTACACTGAAAACATAGTAAAAATCTCCTCGGACTTAAAAATCTAAAAATCCCATTTTATCTTTAATCATACTACCTATCTGTCTGATATGAAAGAAAAATACTTTTTTTTTTTTTTCACTGACTTACACCTACTCCTTTTTAAAGTATTAAGGTGCTATTAATTACTTACGTGGACATCACCAAACTGAGATTCTTATAATAACAATGTCTTCATTTGTGAAGCTAAAGGTACCTATAATGGAGAGTTTGTTTTCACTGAGTTCTAATGGATCTATTCCCTCTTAATTAAATGACTGTTTTACAGACAACAACTGAAGGTAGTGGACATTTTGGTTGATAAACTGACAGTGTGTCACCTTCAAAAATTCATTTGAATATGTGTAGAAGTCACAGGAAAAAATCCTCATCCTAGGATGCTTTGGAAGACAGGAAGTATAATTCTGTTCTGCAAGGGAAAGTGAGCTGTGAGCTTAGCATAACGGCACAGTTGGGAGCAGTGACCTCACTGACAAAAAGGCAGGATGCATAACAGCAAGTCTGGGTCAGGATCGAGTCCAGAGACTGATCAGCAAGTCTGCAGTGGTGAGACAGGTCCAAGGCCAAACCAGGAAGCCAAACCACTGAGTCTGGATGAAGTTCGCAGAAGTACAAGGTCAGGCACAGACACAGCTACTACACAGCTGCGATGTAGCACAGATTGGGGCAGTGCTAAATTCTCAGCTCCCAAGAGAAAGGAGGGACAGACCCTTGCTTCTAGCTTTATTCACAAGAGGTCTTATCACCAAAGAAGCCAACCTTGGACTCAGCCAGCTGAACTCTAGAACTTCTCCAGGTGAACTCCTAGAAGACGGATGCACTCTGGGACTCAACAGTCAGAATGCAGGAAGGCTTGGAAACAGTCACAAGACAAGTATAAACCTAATCTACTTCCAGAAAACAAGTAATTTCATCTAAAATTCTGAACAATGTAGCACTTCCTTCATAGCATATACAGAATTTCCAAACGTAACCTGTGCCAATATTTTAAGTTCTTCATTAAGGAAACATATTTATTCTACCACAGTGAAAGCTTATTGTAAAGAAAGAGAAAAAGGGTGACAGAAGACAGTGAAATATTAGCGAGTAAAGGGTTAAATCCCAAGGAAAGGCTGTCAGTTTGCAGTAGAAATGGTGAAACAGAAATTGCAGGAATACTCAAGTGGAACAGGATGCACATGAGAGAGTAGGAACCGCTGGTTGGGAGTGTTTGGTTAGCAATTAGCTACCATGTACAGGGAAAGAATAGGGAACATACAGATTTTCCTTTGGGCCATTGTGATTATTAAGTGGAATAGAATAGCTAATAGCGTATGTTTTGTTTAATACGAGTTGAGAGAGCAAGAAAACCCTGGTTACCATTAAATTGTGAGAGAAAAAAACCCAACTTATTTCACTGCATAATTGCTTATCTTTAAACTACAATTTAGGTTGATTGCTCCTCCTGAAAAAAGATATCCATTCCTCTAATGTAGGCTGATGTGATCATCTGTCAGCCCAAATTTAGCTTTTTTTGTACAATGGTATTTTTCTTCTGACAACTGGTAACAGATTATTTATTTGACAAGTGGGCTTGAATATCTGTTGCCTTCTGTCTAAACCTGCCTTTGGCCATGCAAATTGCTCTTTGTAGTGGGACCCGCACAGCTCTCCACCTACACCCCCTCCTGAGTTCTTGGAAAGGCAAAGGAGCATGTTAGAGATGTCTGCATGTGCTCCTGACTCTCACCTCCAAACTGCTCTGTGTTAGAAGGAAGCAGTCAGTGCGGTTCCTCTTTATCATTTCTCTCCAGACTCTACTTCTGCTCCTCAATAAGTGAGTCAGAGATAAGACAGAAAAATGCTGTTGCTATAAAGTTACCACGAGAAATGAAAGAAAACTCAAAACAGTTTTCATTCCCTTCTTTCATCACTTCCAGTTTTTGTTTGCATGGTCTTCATTAAGTTTTTTGAAAGATACGTGGAAAACATAATTCACTCTCATATCTAACATGAAAGGAAACTTTCAAAAGGATAATGAAACAGAGAAATTGCTTTAGATCAATCTGTTCATGCAAAAATAGAACCGTCTGTAACCGTGCTAAAGCCAGTGAAACTAGGGACCTGCTGCAGAAGTTAGCTGTGCTGCTCATGGTCTGCTTTATTAGCTTTGTAGAAGAAGATTAGAGATGCTGTTCACAGCTTGTGTTTGGAACTGCAGGAACAGCCACGGTAAAATGCCACAGACCAGATTGCTCTTCAGGACTGTATTGAAGAATTGAAGTGGTCTTGAGGTACTTTTGTGCCTGTCCAGAAATCTGTCTGCATCAACCTCTCATCCATGTGACAGATCTTTAGCATGGTGTCCTTATTGTGGTTTAGAAAATTTTAGAAAAAAAAGATTTTCTTCAAAATCAACATGCTTGGAGTCTGATAACTGAAACAATTTCCTTCCCATACACACATTTTTTCTCTACCCATGGGAGAAGACATTGCTCCATGCATCACACTAATGAACAGCATATATGCACAGAGAAAAGTGTCAGCACAGTGACTGGAGTATAACACAAACAAGGGAAGATTTCCTGAAGTTCAAAGAGTCCTTGTCACCTTGCAACTGTACCTCTGTGATGGAAAGCCACAAAATCGCTGCTCTGCATAGCCCCGCTCCAGATGCCTTAGCACTTGAGGGAAGAATGCCAGGGCTCCTTATGGGCTTCCATAGGGATCCCCATGAGGCAGCAGGGCAGGGCCCTGGCAGCCTGTGCCCATCTCACTGCCCCAGCCAGGAGCAGGACAGCTGGGGGCACCAAGGGCAGCCCCAACCCATGCCATTGGGCACCTCCCTGGGGACAGGGATGGGATGAGGCCAGGACAGGCTGAAGGCCTGGCTCAGCAAGGTCCATGGCCGAGCAGGGCGGGCCTGTGGGAAGCTGGAGACCAGCCCTGCTGTGGCATTGCTGCGACAGGGGCTGATGGCCCCCAGGGGCTGACATGGGGTCCTGGGCCATGGGTAGGGTGGGGGAGACTCTGAGAAGGCTGGCAGGGGCAGTCAGACCCATCAGTGCACTCAGGGCCCTGGCAGAGGGAATGCCAATTGCTCTCGGTTGTCTGCAATATCGCATCACCATAACTGCACTCTTAATGCATTATAAAATCTTTGAGTCCCATACTTAGTTAATATTTGGTTTTTATAATTGATTATTTTATGGCTGGCAAGTTTTTTCCAGGGATACTTGTGGGGAACAAGCAGAAGTACAGTCAACTAAAAGTTTTATGTAAAATTGAGCAAATATCTGTAGAAAAAGTTTTTCAGCATTCACTCTGTCCTAATAAAAGCAAACCCATTATTTTTCCAGAATTAATTTACTGCAGAAACAGAATTGTACAAAGTCTACACAAAAGGGTAAAACAGAATGTGGAGATGAAAGATTATAAAGACAAGATATATACTGTAAGTTTTAGGGTAAAAAATGAACATAAGTTCAGACAAATATGATACTTTCAAACACAGAATATTCAGAAGATTATATTGAGATATGACACATAGTTATGACACTTGGGATACTCAAAGATATCAAACCAAATTTATGAATGTCATATGTATCTTTAGGGCTGACTGGAGACAATACTCCATCTTTAATAGGCAAGTGTTTCTTACAGGAACCAGGATGAGTGACAGGTAATTAAAAAATAACCCTAGCATAAGTAATATTTCTGTAAGCTATTAGGTAATATATCTGTAAGTTATATACATAGGAATGCATGCATGCTTAACCAGACATACATTTTGCTCTCCTAACAAAGTAGCATTTTTGGGTTTGACCTATTTCAAGGAGACTGGTGTGTAAGGATTTGCTGTAACATAAACTAGACAAACTGATTTATTATAAAGTCACAATACAATGATGCAAAGACCAAATGATAGAGCCGTATGCGAGGAATTTTAGCTGCATCAGATTGGTGGTTGCTGGGTAAGCAACTACAAATTCTTTCATATTTTAAGATAATAATATTTTTGACAGTATTAGATAGCTCATAGGAAAAAGCATAATGGGGGAACTTGCCATATACATTAGACATCTATACACTAGTGCAAAGTGTATCAAGAGCAAATAACGAATAGAAGTCTTAGTGCACGAACAAAGCTTAACTGGCTTCTCAGAGACTTGATGGCCTAAATTGGAGATACAGAAAGACAGGTAGGGAGAAAAGAAAGCTTTTTACTCTATGACAAAAATATTTGTATTTTCTCCAAAGCTCAGAAGGAAGTGAGAAGCAGACATGTTAAAAGTCATCAAGTAAAGATA
This sequence comes from Cariama cristata, assembly GCF_000690535.1. NCBI lineage: Eukaryota > Metazoa > Chordata > Aves > Cariamiformes > Cariamidae > Cariama > Cariama cristata. Next base: position 6,275 of record NW_009596324.1, read on the forward strand.
AAAAGGGGAATAGAACAAAGTAGTATCATAGTCAAATAGAATAAGACTGATACTCCTTAATTCAGATGTCTAATACCTGAAGGACATGGCCTTCCGTTAAAAGGAAAATGCCTGCTGAATGAGCATTATAAACAGGCATAGCCTACCAATAAATTATTGGGGACAATGCTGAAAGCATTTTTTTTTAATAAACACTGAGAGAACTTAGGCTGTGCTGTGTGAAAGATGCATCTGAGTAAAAGGAAGGAAACATCTGTAAGTAGGTATATGGATGAAATTGTCCAAAAGTGTCAAGTTAATAATTCCCTGCAAATTAATGTAAAAGTGAATAGAATAATAGCAATAAATTAAAAATGCAAACTTCAGGGAGGAAGATGGGCTTCCATAAAAAGGATTTCTAGAGAGGAAGGAGGTAATATTAAATACAGAATGAGACTGCAAATCAGAAGGACTTATTCTACAACTGGGATGTGGTTTTATAACAACAGGGAGATAAACTGGTAAAAGTACAGAGGAGAAAAACAAAAGTCATGAATGGTTTACAAGTTAGACTTCTGAAGAACTGCTGGAAGAAGCTGAATTTTTCTAGAAAAAAAAGTCTGGTAAAGAGAAGTTAAATCTTCAAGTACATAGTTTTCTCTAAAAAGCTTGTATGACGAGTTCCTCTTCATGTCTACAAAGGGTAAACTAAAAAGTAATCTGCTTAATATGTGTTGGGAAGATTCAGATAGATGTTAATTAATCAGTTAAGTATTACTTAGTAAGACATTAGAGAATCTTTTTAACATTTAAGTTTGGGGATGAGTTTTCTCACTAGATTGTGTAACCCTAATCACCCCAGGATTAGAGAATAAAATTGATAAATCAATGTTACTGATTTAAGTCAGGGATAATCTCCCATTTTTCCTGCATCTGAAAGATAAATCACTTTATATTGTAGATTTTTGTGGAGTTTTAGTTTTTTGGTTAGTATGGTTTGTTTTGGTGTTTGGTTAGGGGTTTTTTAGGGTTTTTTCCAATATTTACTCCATTAAAGCCGGACAGTCCAAGATTAAAATTCTGATTTCTTTGTTGGAAGAGTATCATTGGTTTTGTATCAAAATCAGACATTCTAAGACAGTCTTAGTCAATTCTTGAATTTTTGGTCCTAGAAGAAAGCCAAATATGATTCATGTCCATGGAAAGTATGAGAGTAAAAAGCCTGAAAATTAGTACAGTCATTTGAGTGGAGATACGAGAATGATAGTGTAGTTGATGATATTCTCATTTACTGTAAATCAGTGTACTGCCAAAGAAGATTTACTCCAGTCAAGAATCTGGTTCAGACATACATCCTTGTTTTTTGTCAATTAAAAAATAATAATAATTTAGTAAAATGAGTCTTCCCCTGTCTTTCACATGCCCATACACACCTATGCACTCCCTCTCTCTCTGGCTCACTCTCACATGTCTACATTTGTGGCATCAAGATTATTTTTGAATGGAAGAGGAAACAACAAGGCAGTTGGAACCCCAAGGTCTGTACCCACACTTCAGCTACCTAGAGAATTATAAATTCCTGAGTCATGACACTGACAATGTTTGCTAGCAACAAATGCACTTGAAAATATCAATAGAAACTGAAAATGTCCCATGGCTGTGTTTGGCACAGCCTTTAAGCAGGAGACTTCAGAAACATCACACAGTGGATGAAGACTTGAATATTGTCACATTTGACTTTACCTCTGTAAAACTACTTAAGTGTGCAAGAGTTACATTATGGCTACTTTGATTCTATATGTATAAGCACTGCCTCATTCTTAACACTTAGTTGTTCTCAAGATGCTTTTAAGATGGATTTTAACATTATAACTTTGATTACTTCTTGATTTTTGTAGACAATTGTATTTTTTATTCCTCATGATTCACAGATCAGAAAGTGATTCACAGATCAGAAAATTGTTTGAGATGAACCTTTCCCTTGATTCATAGTGAATTAAAATTAATAAAAAATTTTGGATCCCAGAAGGCTCTTCTGAACATGAAATATTTCTAATTAGTTTCATCTCAAGCTGCATTCTGTATTTTAAATTGACATCTTTTGCATACTCAAGTGAACAGTACACTTGAATACGATAGGGATTTGATAAGCATTCTCATGATTTTCTTTCCCATGTAAAATTATCTCACTGTTTATTTTTTGCATTCCTAGAGCAGCCTCATTTAAGGTTCAAAATACTTTGAACTGTATTATGCTGTAAAAAATAGTGAAACTTGGAAACAAAAAAGACTGCTAGCCATCCTTCCTATCTAAACTTTAATGGACAACTAAATTCAGTCCTAACTGCAGATCTACTAGCAGTATATCCATCATTATGTGCTAGTTTTGTTGTTTGTGTTGGTTTGCTTCATTTCTGAGAATAACATAAATCACACTGTGGAAAAATAAAGACTGATTTGTAAGATTCTTACTGTATCTTCAAAGAATTTTTGAAGAATATGAAATGTGGGTAAGTAGATGTTTCTAATGATCCCACATTCGGTTAATATGAATAACTATCTTAGGCAGAAACTATGTTCCAAAATCTTCTACCAGATATAAACTTAATGAGATACAGACACTTGGCTTTGTCTGGTATTTATGTAATTTTCCCAATGGCAGACCATCTTATATCAAGACAACTTCCTAAAGCATTTAGCATGTACATAACTCTTACTTCTCAAAATTTTACTCAGCTCGTTTAAAATAAAAAGAAATTAGTATTTTATCAATGGTTAGTGGTTCATCATCTATTTGCCCAAGTAAAGATACTCCTTCAACATCTTGATAAACTTGTTCATTGTCTACCACAGTATTTATCCAAGCCTCTTTTTTTCTATCCATTTTAAATTGGCTTCAAGTTTTATTAGTCCTCAGACTAACTATGATTAAGTAAGTGTTTCGGAAATATATCAAAGATTTGATCACATTCTGCATAATCTTATCCAAGCGAGAGAACTTCTTTGTTGTTTTGTGGTAAACAACTAAACCCTGATGTTTTTCCTAAAATCCCTTTGTATACCATTGCAGAACTGTGTGCATATGTGGAGACAGACAGATAAATACAGATAAACTTTTCTGAAAGAGAAAGTATTAAAAAAATAGTTAGATTATGACCTGATTTACACTCGAGTAATAAAGAAATTTTGATTTGGTAGAGTACACTTAGTGGGATAATTCTGAAATGAGACTCAATGATAAGTGAAAGAAAACTGTTGAAAAACACTTCCTTCAAAAACATTCTGGAAAGGCAATTCACAAGATCTCTCTTTTTCAGTTAGATTAAAAGTTTTAAAAAACATCTGTCTTTGAAAAAGCTTTTTCTTCTTTAGCTTCAAACATGTTTTACCTTGCAAAAATATCTAGTTTTCTAGATGTAAAACTGGATGTAAGAGCAGAACACCAATTATCATGGTGATGAGGTTATAGTTCAAACTGCAATCTCAAATTCTCAAAGCTACCCACATAATCCAGGAGGCAGTAGAAATGCTAAATGCAAAGTCACAATTCTTACTGTTCATGACACTTGTATCAATTTTTTTTCAACATTGCTATGCAGGATGTAATTGCTTCAGGCAGATTTCCCCTTCTAGATATTTTTATTTGAGCTAGATTAATGCCCTCCTGTTTCTATTGCTGACATTCTGTATCACTTATCTTGTATTCACTGTCAGGTCCTTAATTCAGTTGACTACTTACTTCAAGACTTATCTGAAAGCCCTGTTGCATTCCAGATAGAGGAAAATAAGACAAAGGGAAGGTTCAAAGCAGCTTTCCTGAATTAGTTCTGAAGAGATAACCTCTTGAGTAGCTACAGAAAAAGTCTTTGAATCATGGTACTGGATCAATTATTCTATCTAAAGAAGGAAAGTTTTGTGAAAGAAGTGGCACATACCAAATAAACAGTTTTCTTTATCTATGGAGAAAATCGGAGCTCCTTTTGGTGCTTAAATGATGAGCTATATAGTCCGAGAAGAGAGTATGTAATAAAATTTAAATGAAAAGAAAGGCATCAAGAATCATATGTATCAGAAAAGAAAGACATCATTGGAAAAACCTTGCCCATTCTGTCTATTGCTAAACTCAGGGCGTTAGGAACTAACCATTCAGCCTTGTTCAGGACTGACAGAACTAACATGATTTCATACCTATTTTCTGTGATCATTATGGCAAGACTAAATTAGATCAAATTTGAGACAAAAAAATTATTTGAGACAAAAATATTTTTGGCTTTAGAAATGTTTTTTGAGTTATACTCTTATTTTATCTTCACTCTTATTCGTTTCCTTTAAATTAACCATAGGAGTTTGAAGGCAAGAAATACTTTGACAGGTATCAAATTACTAGCCAATACCACAGTGCTGGAAGTCCTGTAAAAGTGCTTTTCAAAGCAAGCTTTCAGTCCAATTTTGTCTGTCAAAACAACTAACCTAATTTGATTTCCAGTTGCTCCCTGCTGTTCATCATCCAGTGGTTTGTTTTTTTTTTAAAAGATTCTTAGTGATTTTACAATTTAGCTCACTTTTTTTGTCCCTATATAAGGATTCAGAGTTGACAGTTAGACATACCTGTTTGAGTTTCCATAATAAAAATAGACAGAAAAAAAGTCACTGCTTGATGAAACACTACTACTTTACCAAATAATTGTATTTGATTGAATTCCAATGAGAAAGAAATGGTCTCCTTCCAACTGCAGAAGATACATGGCTCTCACTTGCTGAGAAAACAAGGACTTTAAATTTCACTGAGTCAGAGGAGAATTTGAATTCGAATTTCTGTCTTCACTGGTGGACATCATCATTCCTTGGCAATCAGCTACCTTGGGTTATGTGGTTTTTAATTTTGTTTCTGCTTCCTCAGTCTCACTCATGTTAGTCTTCCACAATACTCCAGAGACTGAAAAATGTCAGCAGAAATGTTTTAGTAAAACTCATGCATTTTTATTAATATTTTAAATTAAATTTTTTGCTAATTTAACTGTTTGATAGAGTGTAGGATTTTCTTTGGTTAGTACTAGAATACGTCTTTAAACTATGAAGTCTTGTCAACTTTTATATACTGGCAAACTAGTAAGGATCTAGAGCAAAAAAATTCCAAATAGAATTGACTGTAGATGTCTAAGAAAGATATGGATCCACAACTTTGAGATATAGTTATAAAGTGAATGACTAGACAATGTCCTCCATATCTTTGGAAATATTCACTTCAAATTCCTTTTCTTGCAAGTCTTGCTCTGACATCAAGCAAAAGAAATTCTCTAAACTTTTTGAGAGCAGCTTTTCAGTAGTATTAGCTGACCAAGTGCAGGTTGACATATGTAAATGAAAATGCTTGTATACAATGTATACTGCTGTATAGATTCCATATACATGCAATGATGAATTTTGCTGCATCTGTATGTTAACAGAAAAAAGAGGAAGAAAAGTGCTGTCAACTTTGAGGGGTACTAGGTTCCACAAAGGTATCTTAAATCATAAATAAACTCAGAAAGATTGGATTCCAAATATGTAAAATAGGAAATGGATAGGTAGAGAAATTTATCTGCCTTTTTTTATTATTTTTTTTTAACCTAAAGCTCAGCATCACTGGAATATTTTTTGCAAACTCAGAGTAAGATTAGCAACATCCCAGAGGTGTAACTTGCCTTTGGATGTATTGTTATAACTTTCCATAGGTACTCTTCTTGCTGGAGTACCACAGTCAAACTAGTCACAGCTCTCAGGAAGGACAGCAACTACAGATGGATGCAAATCAGTATGAGGACTTTTCATAAAGAGGTTTCAAATTTAAGTGCTCCTGAACTACTGCTAAGTCTCTGTTCAGAGACCTGATGTTTATTCCATTTGGTAATTTTATGTCCCAAAGGAATCTACTAAGAGGACAATGGGAAAAAAGTCTGCATTTTAATTTAGTGGTGAAACAGGATAATTTATTGTTTGGATAGCCGATTATAAAAGTGTTACATACTTTTTTCTCCATACAGGTCATGAGGAGCAAATAGCATACAGATTTCATCTTTAGTAGACAAAATACTGTAGGATCATTTTATGTTAGCAAGGAGCTGGAGGGTATTTTTAGAATGTGATAAGATGTGGGAAAGTGCAGAGTTATGCAGGGAGGCGAGCTTGTGGGGCAGGAGATAGATAAACTTGAGAAACAAGGCCATGGGAACAGGATGAGACAGGGAGCTTGTATGTTAGACAAAGAACTTGTGTTTAATTTACGTGGAAGCTGTGCATGGCACAAACACCTATCAGAATCCTTGCTAAGGAGGCGATAGTCGCGTGGACAGTACATGTAACCAATTAGAGCTTGAGCAAGCGCATGTATGGAAGTAGAAAGCAGTATATAAGATGTAGCCTTCTGATTAATAAACAACTTCTCTGATCATCATATTGGTGTGCTGAGTTGTCCGTGCCTCGCATGAACAAAGAACCCCACAAATACGTATTGCAGACAGAAAAGAAAGTACTCATTTACTTTGTTTTTAAAGAGATGCCATTACAAAACCTACATAGGACCTTTACTGAGTTCCCTGAACTGAAACTTTACTGAAGTTAAAAATCATTTTCACCCATTCTGACTAAAAAAAAGTCCTTCTTAGTTCAGTTCATTCACTTCTGCACCTGCTGCTTTCTGTTAATTTCAGAGAAACAATTTGCTGAAACATCAAGGAATATATCTTTCAGCCTTTTCCTAAGATTTCAGCGTATCAGAAACTCTGGACTGATTTTACTTGAAGTTGCCCTGCCCTCTGAAATTTAAAGGAAGTTGTTTCAGACTGCCTTTTGCTTAAATTTCTTTATTAAAACTACCTATTATAATGTAACAGGTATTCACCATTCCCTGCTCTGTTCATGTATTCAAATGATTCATAACAGTTTTGTCCACATTATCTTTATAAGGCTAGACAAAGGAGAAAGCTACTGTGGATATAATTACTGATGTAACTCCTCACTGTTCCTGTTGTTTCCTAAAAAACATCCATCATTCAGGCTGCTGGTGTACTTACCCTGCCTTGGAGTCAGCTGGATATTGGCTGCCAGCAATTCTATCAAGGGTTGGTCTGAATGCCATACCGAGAATATGCTGGTTTTTTAATAGAAGTGACCAGTAAAAGGAATCACCTATTTTTGGGGACAGTTTACAGAGGCCAGACCTCTATTTTGCAGAATGAAGAAAAATTGAATTAAACTTTATTATATCGATTTTTTTTCTTAATTAAAAGTGATAGTGGAGAAAAACGAAAATGCTTTCAGCTTTATGCACTTTCATATGAAAAATATTTTATGACGATTTTCACAATTTTAACATAAATTCTATACTGACTGAAAAAACAGACTTTAAAATAAAAAACTAAATTTTTGTCAAAATTGCATCTTTCATAATTAAAATCCACAATTTAAAAATCATAACTGTTGAAGATATATAGTAAAAATAACTTTAGTTTTATATTATTTTAGCATTAAAATTAAATTATTAGAGTTTTGAGGAGGGGTTATTGATTGTTTTCTCTCTAAAAAAAATGGTCTGCATTAATTACTCCCAGTTTGTGGGAATTCATTAGATATTGGTGATAGAAATATACCAATTAATTTTGTATTTTAAATAATACTTTTCTATTCAGTCTTATGTTATTGTTTATTCAGCTCTGGAAGTTTTAGTCAGTTTGTTACACTCTGTTGCCTCATATTTGTTAAAATCCAACTACTTGTTGCCCCAAAGAAGTTTTAGGTCATGAATTTCTTGTGAACTGCTAGATATGACAATATACTTTAAGACCAGGACCCTCCTCAAATGGCATCAGAACAGACAATTCTAAAAAAAACACAGCAAACAGCATTATTCATAGAAATATCATTACTTATTGGTTCTGTTACTGCAACAGTACTTTTGCCTTTTCTTGAATCTTATTAAATATTTATAATTTTTCAAAATTTCATTATGTTTATTTAGTATATTCATGTAGCTATAGTTTCATTTTGTTGGTGGGGACTGAAATTTATTTTGGAGGTAGGTCAATTGTTTATTCTAATTCTTGAAGTCACTGCTGAATATTTCTGGAAAATAGCTGTTCCTGGTTTCTTCAAGTACTAAAAGTATCACACAAGATAGCATAAAGAGATATTTATTCATTCAAAGTGTGTATACATTCAACTTGAGAAATAGCTTCCAAACTTCTCTTTTGCTTTAGCATTCTATATTAGTTATTTTTATTCTACGTGCTAAAATGTGCATTTAAATATTAGTTATATTGATTTTTGTCTTTTATTTAATATCTTGTAGTAGTCCTTTACTATAATTTGTAAGAATGTAAATTATATGCTGTATATGTAAGAATCATTTGACCAAAGGGTATATACCTACAAAAGAGCATTGTGAAAATAAATAAATCTCTTTCCTTATACAAGACTAATCTGGTAATCTTACCTTTGCCAGGTATCTACAATTTAGAAAGTATCTTCTCAATTAAAGAAGTGTAAGAAAAGTGGTTTGAGGTAGTGATTTCACAGTTAGAAATTAAACTATATAATGAATATGCCTTTAGTCTCTTCCAAAAAAATACTAAAAAGAAAAAAAAAGTCTTTAGTGAAAGCTCACAGACATATTTCTAAAATAATCTAATGTCATATTCCTTTAAACATTGGTTTTCTATGGCTTTTATTTTATAAGGGTAGGGAATATTTTGCTCTTTAAGTGATTTTTGCTCTTTGACTCTAAATATTTTCTGTCTATGTGCTGAAGCATTGCAAAATTAATACTTGGAAAATTTTTTATCTCCAAGTATAACAAGGTTATTTGATGCCAGAGACAGAGTGAACATGTGCACCTAAGGAAATATAGGCAGGTGGCTCCAATTAATCCTCATTACTGGAAGAGGATTCTGGCATGGGACATATCTAAGACCAGTGAAAACCAGATCCAGCTCTTCCTAGAGGAAGAAGGGAGGTTTTGCCAGATGGAACTATTTTTTAAGGTATGTGGGAGATTAAACTAAAATCTTGAGAGTAAGGTAATGTGCTTGAGGATAAATGGGTCTAGACTGAGGCTTTTCTAGAACACCTTGGAGATGGTGAAGGAGTAAGAAGAATATGAGTGTGTGAGTGTAAACAAGTATTTTGTGTTGTGAAGAGCTTATTATTCTATTAGTTTTATGTGATGTCCTACCTGAGGAAGATTTTGAAGAAAGGGAGCTGTGAGCAGGTGATGATTTTTTTGCTTTATCTTTATTTCTGGTTGGTGTCAATTCTTAAGGAAATTTACTTTTACAAATTTCATTCTGGAGTTTCTTCCTAATTTCTCTGTGGAGATGGCCCGTGTGATGTCTGATCATCTCTTATGTGGAAATTAATGACACGATGTTTTGCTAAAGACACTCAGAACCTGTTTTAATCTTTCTTGGAAAAGGTGATCTTTGAGACAGAGGTGGTTTTTAGATCTGTAATTTGGCAGCTATTACTGGTGTCAGCACAGGAGTTTGTCTTGAAAAAAGGGAAAAAATATGTTTTCCTGGATTATATATTTTTTAAATTGACATTCCACTTCTGCCAAGATGAGAAGTAAATAAAGTAAACTTTAAACTTTTTTCTTCTCTCTTGGTTACGTACTGCCAAGTACTCTTGGAAAGGAGACGGATTTCTTCCTTCAGAAAGGGGAAAAAGGAATATATAATCCATGTATGAAATATATTGATGTAAAGTAACTGCATTTATCTATGCAATATTTAAAAACTATATTGTTTCCTGTTTTGATCTCAGCAGTAGATGTCTAGCAAGTGGAATCTGAAATAAAGGTTTAGATGTCTGATATTCCATGCAGAAATATAGTGTGTATATTACTGTTAATTGTAGCAAATTTGTTATGATAAAGTATAGGAAAGGCAGATGTTTGTAATAAGGAAAGTTTGGCCAAAATCAAATTGCTTATGTAAAAACTCTTCTTCATAACATCACTGGAGAGATTTAAAAAAGAAAACCAAACCCAAAATCTATTAAGCAAGAAAGTAAGCAATTCCTATTCTTAATTGAATTTTAAACTTAACTTGAGCTTTGCCATTGGACAAATGTCATTGTCGAAATCATTAAAATGAATCCACCACTGAGGTCTGAGGCAAATCTATTTACAGTGTCCAAAGCAGTTAGCGTTTTTCTTCCTAACCCATCAAATGAGCCAAACTTTAGACTAACTCTTGTGGGCTTCACACACTTTAAAAAGATATAGAACTATTTTTGTTGGTGTGGATAAAATAGTAACCAGATGTGTTGTATGTATACTGCTTAGTTCACAGGTGCCACCAAATATGAGCCAGGATATCTTTGCTATCTTTCAGAAAAAAGGACCATTTTCCTTTTTTGCTCTGTTGTTGATTCCTCCAACAAAACTGGATCTTTCTGCTCTGCCAGCATGTTTGAAAGGTCAGAGTTCATAGTGGCAAGGCTATGAACATACATTTCTGTATCTGAACAGCAGACCAGCATACCAAGCATATGACATGGAAGCAATGGTTTTTCAAAGCAGGGAAGGCATTCTTCTCATGAATCCCTGATTTATCTCAGTGATATAGCTATATTGTCTCCCTTGGGATTCTAGACAGCATTCCTATTATCCACTCAGCTTGTACAATCTTGTTAATGTGCTTCTGCTGTTGTTAGCTGTCACTGAATTGGTGATGTGTAAGTTGCAGAGATTTCACAGCAAATCCTAAATGTGAATGTTTAGGTAAACACTCCCCCTCTTAATATAAACACAGATTCTTCCCATCACGTAATAACAACAGACTGTGCTCAGACTGAAGATTCTAATGGCGAGAAAGGAATGATAGATTCCCCCCAGACATGCCTCTCAAGAAATTTTTGTGTCCCCCACCCCATGTTTGCCTATAGGTAGAAAAAATATCATTGTGTGACTCCATTTAGAGCTTGATAGAGCATGTTTGTTTTGTGATCACCAGGCTGTTCTCATGTCATCATCTACTTCATAAGCAAAAATTGTGAAGACAAGAAGCAATCTATCTGCAGCTCAGACAGTGTTAAACCATATTCTCATGGGTTGTTTTGGGTTTTTTACCTATGATAGGCATGTCATGATTAAAGATATTCTCCTGAATATGTTAAAACCAACACAACTACCTGAGAATCATAGTTGCAGCTGTGTCCCCCGTTCCTATTTCCCACTTCTGTACGCTTCAGAAGAAAGAAATGAAAGATAACAAAAACTGTCATTTTGATATTATGTGTGTCCCAAGAACCCACTGAAGAGGAGCAATATTTAATTAGTTTTACTCCCTTCTTCCATTTTGTTTCTATTTTGGTGTGCCTCTCTAATTACTCAGTACTTTGTTTCTTCATGCTTACTCTCTAGAAAGAAAGCTAAATTAATTAAACACCAGGTACCTTTAGACTTGTATCTGGATTAATGGAGCAGAATGGATTTTAAACTAAACAGGCATCCCATATTTCCACTTGTTCAATCACTGAGAATCTGTCTAGCAAGCTGTTTTTAAAAAAAAAAAAGGCAATCACAGGATTCTGATTCTGTGCTGATGGTTCTTGTCCAGCATCTTTCTTCTGACTACAAAGAAAGGTGTCTCTGACCATTTCTGGCAATTCTTGTCCTTGTCACATCAGAAAAATATGTTCATATACTCAAATCTCAGAAGTTGACTACGCAGTTTTGTCCTTGGTCTCAGCGAACTCCCTATCTCCTACTGAAGAGAAAATAGTACTAGCTCTTGAAGAAATGTAGCCTCCACAAATACATGAAGCTGCTCACTTTAAAAATCCTAACCCCCAGCCAATAAAGAAATAATTAAAAAAAAAAAATCATATATGACAGAAAGCTGCTTTGGATACTAGGGCTTTTTACATCTAAGAAATTTTTTAAATTTAAATTTTACAGTATAAATTTTACAGTTTAAATTTTACAGTATAAATAGCACCATTTATTTCATCCCATGTTTCTCTTGTGGCACCTGGCAAGTCATAAGCACTTAATGAATAATCCTTCATCATTCACAACCACTCATCAAGAGTAAATCCATAAGATTAAGTCTGCAAGATTACTGTCCTATCATTTGCAGATACACATCACACATCAAATTTGGAAAACTGAACAATTTGATAGCCTATATAAAGATGTCTCAGCCACGCATTGCATGTTTTAATGTTTGTCCCTGAAGAAGTGAGCCTTCCAGTTTTGGACTGAGGCATTTCATCAGAAGTAGGAGGCTGCTCTGGTGGCAACAGTTCAGAGAATTATTTTGATCTGCAGAAATGTTGATCTAACATGTCCTACAAACATGAAACAGACTTCTAAAAGATTTTCATAAAAGATGCAATGGTTTTGTAACCTTTGAATACTTAATATTTCACCTTTACATGCTGTACAGAGAGAGGGGCGGAGAAAAGTACTGTCTGGGCAGATATTTGAAGCTCTCACAGTATAACTCTTTCCATGTTATTCAAAACAGTTGATGGCTAGTGATCTTCAAAGGGCCTCTTCACTACTAGCCTCTTCAGCTTGTGTGGGCTGTAATTTTCATGTGGGACTACAACCTCTTCTACAGCTGAAGGGAACAACTGAGGGTGAGAATAGGAGACTACAACTGATGTTGAATGTTTTTTCCTAACTGAACACCCACTGAAATTCAGCTACAGATTTTCCAAAGGTGATTAAAAAACAGATTTGGAAACAGATTTAACTGCTGCTGAAGAGACTATCTCCACATGGGCCAGGGGATCAATTTTCTGTAACTAATATAAGGGAGAAACACTAGTTTAAGAGACAGATACACCTGAATGACATAGAAGCTGTTATCTTCCCTCATAAAAGGCAGTTATTGAAATTTTGCGTCAGCTCCTTTATGCTTTAAGTACAGGTTTGAACTTCATCTGGAGAATGAATTATTTGGGGAGGATTCACTAATGGGGTTTTGGTTTTTCTTTCTTCCCGCTATACAAAATAATTAAGTACCTTTTGGCTGAGGATCACTCCCACTGTGTTGTTCTGTATAGAGTTTGGAAATGCAAAGAAAAAAGTAATCTTTCATAATTTATTTCTATAAAGATTTCCCTCATCAATTTACTGAAGGTAACCTAAAGAGATTTTGATGCCTTCACTTACAAGACACTTTTACTCTTTGCTTGTGCTTCCAGGAGTTGTCAGTGCCCTGACTGTTGATTTGCAAAACTTGTCTTATAAAAACTGATAAAAGTTTAGCAAAAGAATGGAAAAGGCCACTACAAGGGTAAAGAAGTTAGTACTGTTATAAGATAGTAATAGTCTGGAGGGCAGACTTTGGCCTATTTAGGGACTTCATTGACAGAAACCCTTGGGAAGCAGTCATGAAGGGAAACAGAGTCCAGGCGGGCTGGACATTCTTCAAGATGGAAATCTTAAAGGCACAGGAGGAGGCCATCCCCGTGTGTTGAAAGATGAGCTGAAGGGGAAGAAGACTGGCCTGGCTAAACAGAGAGCTTTGGCTGGAACTTGGGTAAAAAAGGAGAATTTATGAACTTTGGAAGAAGGGGCAGGCAACTCAGGAGGACTACAAGGATGTCGTGAGGTTATGCAGGGAGAAAAATAGAAGCGTCAAAGCCCAACTAGAACTTCATTTGGCTACAGCCATAAAAGACGATAAAACATGTTTCTATAAACACATTAGCAACAAAAGGCGAGCTAAGGAGAATCTCCGTCCTTTATTGGAGGTGGGGGGAAACACAGTGACAAAGGGTGAGGAAAAGGCTGAGGTACTTAATGTCTTCTTTGCCTCAGTCTTATTAATAAAGACCAGTTGTTCTTGGGATACCGAGCCCCCTGAGCTGGAAGACAGGGATGGGGAGCTGAATGAAGCCTCTATAATCCAAGGGGAAATGATTAGTGACCTGCCACACCACAGTCTGTGGGGCCAGATGGGATCCACCCAAGGGTACTGATGGAGATGGCAGAAGTGCTCACCAAGCCACTTTCCATCATTTATCAGCAACCTTGGCTAACTGGGGAGGTCCCAGTTGACTGGAGGTTAGCAAACGTGACAGTCATCTACAAAAAGGGCTGGAAGGACCTGTAGAACGACAGGCCTGTCAGTCTGACCTTCACGCCGGGGAAATTATGGAGCAGATTGTCTTGAGTGCCATCATGCTGCATGGACAGGAGACCAGGTGATCGGGCCCAGTCAGCATGGGTTTATGAAAGGTAGGTCCTGCCTGACTAACCTGATCTCCTTCTATGACAAAGTGATCCACTTGGTGGATGAGGGAAAGGCTGTGGGTATTGTCTGCCTAGACTTTCGTAAAGCCTTTGACACCATTTCCCACAGCATTCTCCTGGAGAAATAGGCTGCTTGTGGCTTTGATAGTTTTTTACCCAGGGAAGAATATACCTATCTGAATGGCTGAGCCCAAAGAATTGTGGTGAATGGAGTTAAATCCAGTTGACAGCCAGTCACACATGGTGTTTTCCACGATTTGGTATTGGGGCCAGTTCTGTTTAATAACTTTATCTATGATCTGGACAAGGGGATCAATTGCACCCTCGGTAAGTTTGCAGATGACACCAAGCTGGATGGAAGTGTTGACCTGCTTGAGGGTAGGAAGGGTCTACAGAGGGATCTGGACAGGCTGGATCGCTGGGTTGAGGCCAATTGTATGAGGTTCAACAAAGCCAAGTGCAGGGTCCTGCACTTGTGTCATGACAACCCCATGCAATGCTGCAGACTTGGGGAAGAGTGGCTGGAAAGCTGCCCAATGGAAAAGGACATGAGGGTATTGGTCAACAGCTGACTCAATCAGAGAACTGTAGAATACCAGGTTGGAAAGGAACTCAAGGATCATTTGATCCAACCTTTCTTGGCAAAAGCATGGTCTAGACAGAATGCCTTAGCATCCTGTCCAGCCACATCTTAAAAATGTCCAATGTTGGAGAATCCACCACTTCCCTGGGGAGATTATTCCAATAGCTGATTGTTGTCATTGTGAAAAATTTTCCTGTTGTGTCCAAGTGGAATCTCCCCAGGAGTAACTTGTACTATTACCCTTCACCTTTTCCATGTGACTCCTTGTACAAAGGGAGTCTCCATCTTCTTTGTAGCCACCCTTTAAATACTGGAACATGGCGATAAGGTGTCCCCTAAGCCTTCTTTTCTCAAGGCTCAACAAACCCAGTTCTCTCAGCCTTCCCTCATATGGCATGCTTCCCAGTCCTTGGATCATCTTTGTGGCCCTTCTCTGGACCCTCTCCAGCCTGTCCACATCTTTTTCTGTATAGTGGGGACCAAAACTGAATACAGTATTCCAGGTATGGCCTGACAAGTGCTGAGTAGAGTGGAATAATGACTTCTTTATCTCTGCTGGTAATGACTTTGTTGATGTAACTCAGCATCCTGTTGGCTTTCTTTGATGCAGCACACTGTTCACTCATTTTGAGCTTGTCCGCCAGGACCCCCAGGTCCCTTTCCACAGATCTCGTCCCCAGCCAGATAGATCCCAGCCTGTGCTGCACTCCTGGATTATGTTTTCCCATATGCAAGACCTTACATTTGTCTTTGCTGAACTTCTTAAGGTTCTTGTTAGTCCACTCTTCCAACCTATCCAAGTCTACCTGCAGAGTGGTTCTCCCTTCCAAAGTGTTTACTTCCCCACTCAGTTTGGTATCATCAGCAAACTTTGTCAGGGTACACTTGATCCCATCACCCAGATCACTTATGAAGATATTAAACAGCTTTAGGCCCAATATTGATCCCTAAGGGACTCCACTTGTGACAGCTTGCAGTTTGAAAAAGAGCTATTTACCACCACCATCTGGGTGTGGTCTGTCAGCCAGTTCACCACCCACCTCACAGACTGCTTGTCCGGACTGTAACCCATCAGTTTCTCTAGGAGGAACCTGTGGGAAAACATATCGAAAGCCTTGGAGAAATCCAGGTAAACAATGTCCACCACTCACCCCACATCAGCCAAGCAGGTTACTTTCTCACAGAAGGCTATCAGGTTTGTCAAGCACAATTTGCCCTTGATAAATCCATGCTGACTTTTCCCTATCATGTGCTTCATTTGACTTGTGGTAGCCCCCAGGACGATTTGTTCCAAAACTTTCCCAGGGACTGAAGTAAGACTGTTGGGCCTATAATTTCCTGGATCCTCCTTTAAGACTTTCTTGTAGATGGGGGTGACATTAGCTTTCTTCCAGTCTTCTGGGATGTCCCTGATCTCCATGGCTTCTCAAAGATTATGGAGAGTGGCCTCACAATGACATCAGCCAGCTGTATTCACACCCTCAGGTGCATATTGTCAGGGCCTATCAATTCATAGGGGTCAAGCTCCTTTAATAGTTCATATACCAATTCTTCCTCCACTGATGGTGAGTCTGTGTTTGCATTTTTGTTCCCAAGGCCTGGAGTCCAATAGTGCTGGTAAAGACAGGTGAAGAAAGTGTTGAGAACCTCTGCCTTTTCAGCATTGTTGGTGACTAATTCACCTCTCCTGTTTAACAGTGGGCCAATATTTTCCTTCTGCTTCTGCTTGTTGTTTATGTACTTGAAGAACTCTTTCTCATAATTTTTGACATCTCTGGTCAATTTCATTTCCAGCTGAGCTTTTGCTTTTCTAATTGCATCTCTGCACTCCCTGGCAATGCCCTTGTAATTCTCAATGGGTATTTGTCTGCTTATCCATCTCTGGTATGATTCTCTTTTGGTTTTGAGCAGACTCAGAATCTAGCTGTTAAGCCAAGGGGGTCTTTTGCTCCACCTACTTCCCTTACCTTTAAAAGGCATGAACTGTTTCTGTGCTTCCAGGAGAATGTTCTTGAAAAACTCCTGGCACTCTCTAGTTCCTTTATCTTCAATGGAAGCTTCCCACAAAATCCCTTCTAACTGAGTTCTGAGCTAGCTGAAGTTTACTCTTCTGAAATCTAAAATCTTTGTCTTAGTACCAGTCTTCAGTGTGCTCAGCAGGATCCCAGACTCCACAATATTGTGATCACTGCAGCCAAGGCTATCATTAACCAAGATATTGAAAAACAGGTTTTCTTGGTTTGTGAGTAGCAAGTCCAGCAGTACCTCATCCCTGATTGGCACACCTGACATTTGTATGAAGAAGCAGTCCTCTATGCATTCCAGGAACTTGACGGATGACACGTGAGCTGTTGTGTTTTTCTTCCAACAAATGTCTAGGTAGTTGAAGTCACACATATGAACTAGGTTTTGCTGACCTGAAGTTTGCTTAAGTGACCCAAATATTGCTTTGTTAGCCTTTCCTGCACATCCTCCCGTGCAAACTGCCTCACAAACTGCTGCAGCACGGCACACCCTACCCCTCCACACCCCACCACACGCCACCCTGTTTGCCTGCCCTGGTCACTAGTGCTCCCTGGGGCCGTTTAAATCTCCCCCAGTTGCTGCTGGCTGGTCTCTGTTTCTCCTCGGGTTTCCCTGGCTCTGAGAATGTCCCATACACCTCGATCTAGTTCTCAGCCACAGAACTTAACATTGCCTCAGCTGCGTGCCTCACCGATATCTTCAGCTTCACAGGCACAGCAGCAGAGAAGGTTCACTTAGGCTGCTGAAACTCCATCACTAACATTGTAGGTGATAGTGATGGTCCTTGAGACTTTTAAAATAGTTGAATATTCACTCTGTGTTTTAAAACTGACAGGAGAGGAACTGCTAGGGATGAGAAGGCATTGAGTCTCCATTTATAACCTCTAGTTTAACCCTGTACTCTGCTTTCTTTATTGTGTCACTCAGTAATATTCCTTATTAAAATTAGAATAAATATTGTTTTCTTCTCATGCTCCTTTTTTACATTCTTTACATAAAGTGTGCATGAAGACCTATTGACAATAAGTCAACAGAAAAGGAAAATTTAAATAACTTGTTCAGAATAGTGTTCCAACTGATTACAAATGGAGTAGAATAAGTATTTCTGAAATATAAGGTACAAAATGCAACAGCAAGAGGACTTGAATTCTCTCCTTTTTAAGTATAAAATTTCATCCACAGGGTTTCATTGGGGATAAAATGAGTATACAAAGAAATTTGGAAGAGAAAATTATTTTTGTCTTTGAATTAAGTGTAGTAACATCCCATTTCCCATTATACTTTCTCTCCTTTAACTAATGAGCCTGTCTTTTGACTCCCAATTTTCTTCCAATATTTTCCACTTTTCATTCGTCTTAGGACTCGCTACTAGTTTGTAAGTTTTAATGACTTTACTGTCTGTCATAATTTCTACCAGAAATTCATCATCTATGCTGCCTCATAATACTCAACGTTTACATGATTTACAAGCAATACCAGACTAAGGCTGCAATGTCCCATCTTAGTGGAAGATGTCGTACATAGTTAATGAGAAAATGAAGGACCAGTTTGAAAAATTCTGTGCTTTGCAGACTTAAATTCTAATTTTTTTATAATATCATAATAATTTAAACAACAGCAACTATGTACATGTCCCTGAATTCCAACTGTTTTAAGTGAATTCCTAAAGGAAACAATAAAAAAGGATATTCAGTTTATAGATATTTATAAAGAACACTTTGCAAGAACTTAAATGAAAAAATTCTTCCTAAAATAATTCTTGTCAGATTTCTTGTGCAAAATTACAATCTAATAAAAAAACAGTATTGAGATATGATTGTACTGTGAAAATGTAACCTTTCTTTATTCCATTTGATTTAATACCAAAATCAACCAATTGTGAAATTGATTTTAAAACTTGGACTATAGGCACATTTTGAAGCAGGTTAAAATTGGCTATAGACAGATTTTTAGTTAGTCCTTAATGATCACTTGGGACAGATAACACAAAAACCTGCTGCAAAAGCAGTTGCTGGGCAATATTATTCAATATTTTATCAGCCATAAAAGTGTGAGTATAAGATCTTTTTTAGGGCTTGGAAGATAAACTGCTCTGGGCTTACATAAGTAGAGTACACAAAGAGGACAGAGCTTAAATGATGGAAAATAGAAAGATCACAGCTCAATGAACATCTTCCTAATACAACCATAGCCAAAATAGCTCATTTTGGAATAAAAATGTGCCTAACTGTACAGTTTGGGACATTCTGTACTAGAAACCTGGGGCTGAGATGAAAGGTTCAAGGGCACTTTTAAGCACATCTCCCTACCCCTACTGCCTGCTTTACATCTCTACCAATTGCGTGCTGACTGAAAATAGGCCGTACATGCACTCCTGGCAAAGGTAATCCAGCAGATAAGCTCAGGCATATTTAGTCCCGCATGTTTCAGCCACACCTAAATTTACAGTATTTGATTCTCCATTTACACGACAGGTTGATCTGACCACAAGTTACTCTTTCAATATAGAACAGGAAAGCCCAGTGACATTAGGACTGGAAGTAAACATTTAATCATAAGCTTTTAAGACAACAGCTAAAATTAAGATCACAGAACATATGAGAAAGGAATGCATCAGGTAGCAATAGGAAACTCAGTATTCTTCTGCATGTAGCCTTTGATAAAATAGCAATTAGTCCAGTTCTATAAGAATATGAAAATACTAGAATTCAATAAAAGGTCATGAAAATACCTGGGAAAAAATACAACCTTGGAGCATAGGTACATGTGTGTGTATATATGTATATGCCTTGTATATACAACTTTGCATTTAAAATTAGATGTAAATCTCAGAATAACAGTCTTAAATTTTGGAAGACCATTATGGTAGATGGGAAAGACTTGTCATGCCAGGAACCTGTGGCAGTAGTAGGTACTGAAGAGTCATGCTGTGTATTTTCTGTAAGAAATTCCATATTCTCTATGTACAGGAAATCAGACTAAAACAGAATATTAGTCAATTCTTGGCACATATGAAGGAACAGGGCAACTAATTCATACTTGCTAAGATTATTTTGTAGCCAACAGAAAGTAATAGCTAGTATCCTATAAAGAAGGAGGGGAGAAGATGTGCTGATTTTGGATCCATATACCTCCTTGTAATTGCCTGAAAAACTTTATTAGAGTTAGCAAAGTTTTAGTAAAAGCAGTATTTTTTTTTTCTCCCTCCCTCTCTTTCCTCCCTCCCTTCCTCCCTTCATATATTTTAATGAGAGCATCAGAAAAATGCATTAATTTTTTTTACAAGTTAGTTATAACAACTTAGTGTGTCATTCTTGTGCTGCTTTGCTACTATGCCACATTAAAGTCCTGAAAACAAGAATAAAGTAGTATTTCATTAGTACATACATTATTAATTACTTTAGATTAGTGTGTACATTAGTCTTTGACTAAGGAGACTCCAGTCATCTCTTTTGTAAAATATAAGTCTAAATGTGTTTATATCTGGCTGTTAAAAAAGTTAAAATGTCAATTGTTAAGGAAGTATTAGTTGTTGTAGTCCAGGAATTGCAACAATCATGCTAATCAGTCTTTTAATTCTTATTTTTTTATTATTAATTTATCAGTTCTTTTTTCAAGTATTTAACTTGCACATTTTTTTAGTTGATAACATTACATTTGAGTTGATGAAAATTTTACCTATTTTATGGATACTATGTGATTTTCAAACTGTATCAAGTAGGTTCATAAATGAAAAAGATAAAATTGCAGGAAGATATCAGTCTATAAAGCATTTTCAGCCAGATTCAATTTATTTCAGGATTAAAACTAATGGGCAACAAAGTTCCAAATGTGCATTATCGAGCAACACATTTCTAGAGTATGTTTCTCTGAAAAAAAAGTATCTCTGCTGGTTTCTTTTTACAACAGAAGTATCTCTAGCATATTTGTGAACAGTCAAAAATAATCTGTCAAATAATTGAAGCTATAGCATCATCAGTGAAAAGTCTGCAGTTCTTTCACTGGAGGAGATCGGTCCACTTTCCATTAATATAATGCTGCCTTTAAAACCCTTTAATGAACTGGTACTCTGAAAGAGAGAATTAAAATGTCTTATTTTAGGTTGAAGGTTTATTTACAGTATTATCCGACTAATAAGTTTCTGCTAAGTAAATTGATGTGAATTTTAATGACTCATTTACTTGTAACGAATTGTCCAGAGAATGATCATAACTTGTCGTAGTGTGTTCTCAGTTGCTGCTATCACAGTGTAAGACCATGCACACACGGTTGCTACTTTCCTACATTAACTTTTTTATTTGCCCAAACCCAGATTACTTCATAATTGCATTTAGTTCCTATATCTCTCAGCCAGACAACACTCTTACTCTAGCTTTAATTTTTAAAATGGGCACTAATTTTTTATTATATAATTTTAACTGACTGTAATTATTAACATAATACCAAAAACCTGAGTTTATGGAATATTCATTTTTTTTGCACTTGGTCCTGGCAAAGTAGAATCATTTTTAGTTCCAGACCAAAAAACTTTCTATTTAATTACACATGGTATCTGTATAAGTAGAGCAAACAAAATGATAAGAACAAATGTATTGAGTTCCTTACATATAAAGGAGGGGGAGAATGGGAAGATATAAATTGAATTACATTAGGTCAAGAGAAAGTTTATTTTATTAGAGACTTTCCTTGGGCCACACAGGGTGTACCCACAAATGTAAATAAATATGATACTGCATAATAAATAACTTGCAAAGCTAGCTACAGAAATCTGTTTCTGTGTAACCATACTGTTAACTTCATAGATCTCCTGCCAAGACAAGTAGGATGGAGTCAGTATATATTTACTCAGAGACTACTTTTTACTTAGGATTGTGTCCTGGCATTAGAGAGAAGAGCCAGAAAGGTTCTTCACTTTGAAAGTGGTCTCTGAAAAACTCTGTGCCAACTAGGGTTGCCGAATATCTTGGATAACATGAGTGTGCGTTTCTGTTGATATCTTCGCGCTTCTAAAGTGTATCCTCAAGGGAGAGAGGATGTAATGTTATGTTTGCTGTGTGATATAGTAGTAGGCTCACAGGGTCTTTTTAGGTTTCATGGCTTGATAGAGTTGTTCTGAAGGTCTCTACTGTAGAGGAAATCAAACTTGATATGGCCTTATCTATGCAGCCTCTTGGAGAAATCTCTACAGCACATCATCATCTGGATCATGGTTAGGCATCATCGTGGAGGGACAATCCTAGACATGAGCTGTTAGGTATGCAGCCTGCAAATTAATAGATCAGGGACCAAAGAGGCAAGTTAATTTATTTTCCAATACAGACCTAACTTGCATGGTTGATGCCATCCATATCTTATGTGAAAGTCTGATAGTATACAACTATGCCTCTGTATTCATGACAACTGCCTGTTTTAAAAATGTTCAACACCCAGTAGGAAAAATGGCAACTGTGCATGAAGAGATAAATAGAGTCTGCACATTTGACCTGGATATGTAGGGAACAGCTCTGTGTAGCACACTAAGGGAGCTCAGTGCCTTGGGTTTCCCAGGTATCCAAAAAGCGGAGCACACATGGTTTATTTGGCTATGATTATCATAGATATCAACACTTAAAATGAATGCTGGTTATTAATTGTCTATGTATGTAGTAGTTCATAATCACTGGTCATTCTCAAATAAGCATGAAGGAATGTGGAGTCATTTTTAAAGAATGCATGATGCCATGCACATGACAGATGACATAATCACTATAAAGGTAGAATTTATAAAGGAATAAATGCTGATTTCTTCAAGGACAGAGGAAATAATTCATTTTATTAAATAGCTTGTTAAACCTATTCTGCCAATGCTTTTATCTGTTTGATTGGCTTGGCAGTAGAGCATGCTAAAAACATATTTAAAACAGGATTTTAAATAAGGACTAAATTTTGCTATTTTAATACATTCAAAAGAATGGCTTCTACTTCAAATAGTCCTATTGTTTACACTGACCTTTTTCGCAGAGAGAGTTGCTACATAGCCCTGGTAAGTGGATTACCATATGGCCTTAAACTAATGAACAATGTGGACTCCGATAGGAATAGGTAAAACTCAAATGTTTAGACTTGTATAAATATCTAAATCCTACCATGAGAAGCCAAACTCTATTCAAATATTGTCTGTTTAAAATAGTAAAGAATAAGATTTCTCTGTTTCCTTCTTCTAGTATCAGTTAGAGTAATATGTTTGTCTTTAAGCTGCATAACAAAAGAAAAACAGTAAAATATCTTTCTCAGGAAAACTTCCACACTTGAAGACATTACTATGGTAAAAAAATTATTATGCATACATAGGACAATATGAATGCTAAAATGCTATGCTATAGAGATACCTGATTCGTTATTTTTCAACAATGCATACACATTCTGGTGAATATGATCCACTGTAAAATCCAGCTAGTGGAGAGGAAATAGTATATGAATGATCCCTAAGTATTTGTGAAAATGTTTACCAGCTTTAGTTTGGTGGCATTGTAGACCATTGACCTGATTTCGCATGGAGCTCTCCATTTGAAACCACAAAAAAATCAGCTTCTTTTTTAACTTGGATCTCCTTTACTGAGTAAATTTAAGGATCTTTGGAGAAGTTTTGTTTTTTTACTTTTGGAGCAGTAATCCTAAGGAGTATTGATCCCCTAAGTGAGGTAATAAATTTAGTTGTGGATGTAAGGACTATGGCATTTGCCTGATCAGGTCTGAATCCTGCCAATACAGTGCAGCAGTTTTCCCATCAACTTGACTGTATTAAGATATTCCATTCCCTCATTCTGAAATTCCTCCATGTATGCTCATATAATACTCATTAATCTCAGCAACATCCCACACTATATTCCTACTTCATGCTTATCTTGAATATGTAATTAATCACAAAATTATCCCTTACCAGAACAATATAATCAGATTACAGACAATGGCATCCCAAGAAACACTGCAAAGGTAAAGCAACAAATTGCTGCTAAAAATGCAATATTAGAATTATCTATTTATAGATTTGGGGTTTTCTGAGAAATGCAATAAACTTTAATTGCAAGAATTAGTTTTAAGATTCTTCGTTCTCATGTCCAAGAAAGCACAACTCCTAAAAAAAACACAGACAGCTTTAAAGTGCAGTGAATATCAGTCCTTGACAGAAAACTGCCCTTAGAAAAGTTAATTAGCCTTCTAATAGGTCACCTGTGACTACAGGGTATTTGCTTGTATGTATTAATAATGATATTCAGCTTCCTAGTACTTATTTTTATGAACAAATATTGAAGTTCTTTGCAAACGATGTCAGTGTCATTGATCCATTTTGCGGGTAAAAGAAGTGCCAGCCAATACACCAGAAAAGTGACTTGCCATGGCCACACAGCAACTGCAAAGACAGTACTGAAACTTAGTCCCGGTCCTCACTGCAGAGAGCACTGAACTCTGCTCATTTCTTGTGTTTTCACTGACCTTTCAGCTAGGAGATATGTATGTTTATTGCACCACAGATACCTCTAGAAGGATAAATTAGTCCAGAAGGAGAAAGCATTATCCTAAAGTGAAGTCAAGATGACAGCTGGAATGCATTCTTTCCATGCACGTTTCCTGATGATAATCAGTTTAACATGTGGGCACACTGTTTTTCAAAGAACTATTTATGAAGCCAGATCTCTATGCAAGCATTTCACGACCAGCCTCGTCAGCCAGTCCTGCCCTTCAGTGTTACTTCCAGAAATGCTGAGCCTGAACCATTGGGTTTGAAAATCGTTTATCAGGAAATTATTATTATTAGGTGAACAGAACTAAATACCATTATCACTGCTGGAAAGAATGTGGCAGTGCTTAATAACTGCAGTAGTGCCTTCCAAATTCTCTCACAAGCTGTTCCAACCAGTAGCTGTTACTATTACTATAATTGCAAAATAGGTTCACTGTGCCATTAGTGGTATTTCAATGTCACTTGGAAATGACATGAAATGATGTAGGATAGAATGAGTCAGGAACATTATGTTATTGATTTTAGTAGAGCCTTTTTTCCTTACAGTAGCATAATAAAGAATTAGAAGACATTGAGTTAGATGCTCTGAATTATATTTAACAGGAAAAAGGTTAGAGATTACAAGCATTTTTTAAATACATCACTGTAGCTACTGAATTTCATGCTTATTTACTGACACTCTTGGAATGAGTGGAGTGTAGGTTTGACTTAAATCTATGGTATCCAATCCTGAAATAAAAAAGACATAATAGAAGCAGGACTAGAGTACTAGGAAGGAACAGGTCATTGTAACACCCACTGTCACAGTTCTAGTTCGGTTAAGAGTCCCCTTTCTGGGAGCAGTCAGCATCTTTGGAAGATATATGTTTTGGGTAAGCAGATTCAGGGTTAACTCAAGCCTCATTACTAAACTAAGTAAACTTTCCAGATTTTGTTTGAAGCAGTAGTGTTCATGCACATCTCTCCATCAGCAATAGTGTGGGAGAAAGAGAACTTCTCAGAGAGGAGTGGATAGCAAGGTGAAGGTTGTTAATATCTTCAACCAGCACACCTGTTTACAGAATGAACATCTGCCTACAGACTCCACTTCCAAAATTTTACAGTAATGAAGAAATAGTTAAATTGCTTTTAGTGTGATTTTAGACAACACCAGGAAAAGGAGAGCCAAGTTTCTTTTAAAATCAGGAGGATGACATTTTGCCCCAGCTCAGGGAGAGCTTTTGGAAAAGATACTGAAATCTTGCACTTACTTTTTGTGGCTGGATGTCCACCTTTTTCACAATCTGACAGGATTAGGAGATAAACCTGGACTTGTCAGCTTTCTTTCTAACTTATTTGTAGATGAAGACTAACACCAACTATGAAATTACTTTCTATTTATTTTATAATTATACTCACTTTCTTTTTTAATTGCATAACATGTCCCAATTTTAAAGTCTACCACAATAACACAGAGTGCTTTATTTTTGTGTGTATTCCAGCCACAGGCGCATCATGTAGTCTTGATGGGAATAAAATAGACCCCGCACCTTAAAATATATTAGTCATTTGACTGAAACAACTGGAATCTGGATGGAAATTATAAACTTTTCCTTAAGAAAATTATCTACAAAGTAACCAATTTCTGATGTCCATAAGTGAAGTAAAAGAGCATCTCAGTGTTTAATCAGTCAAACAGATCTCTGGTATTTCCAAGCCTACTAAAATCAGAATAGATGAATGTTTGATTATGTCAAACTTTCATCATACTGTTGTTGTGAATCAGGATGTTACTGCTACCTTTCATTGTCCAAAAGTTGCTGAGAAATGTATATGTTCAAAACAGATGGGACTCCATATTATGCCAAATATTAACAATTTGCTTTTATTTTCCTTTTTTTCTTCTTTTGGGAGTAAAGGGAGGAGAATGGAGTTAAGTTTGTGGGTTGTTTTTCTCTTTCAAGTAGATCCTTTATCTCAAAGGAGATCCAGTTCCTTCCATTCAGACCAATGAACTGACAACCATTTCACTATCATTATTGGTTCTGGCTTTATTAGTAGTTGTAAAAAATTGCTTACTGGTTGCATTCCATCCTACAAAATAATTCTGGCTTGTTTTATTAACAAAAGTCTTTTAGGACAAAATTTTTTTACATTTCAATATATTTTTTTTTTTAGATTATTAAGCTAATCCACCAATTAATTTACACTTTTAATTTAGAAAAATACAAGCCATGGGCTACCTTTAAGTAACTAGTTTTAGACTTTCTTTTCCCTTTATTTAAGCATTTTACATCAATAACATTATATTTGCACACTCTTTGAAGAAGTCTCTGATGTTCCTAATTGAGAAGTCCATGGAGACTCAAACTGTTGTTGTTACAAGGTCATTCTGGTGCACATTACCCTTCTTAGGTGGGCAGAATTGTTTTTGTCATTCTCTATCTGTATCTTTTGTTTAATATTAATGTTAAGGATCAGTTTCTGCATTGCTGTTTCTTCAGTTTTGGCAAACTGAAAAAAGGTTTATGGTATACATAAGAGATCATTTTTTGAGTGTTATAAGAAGCACATTCTGCATGTAATTTGACACAGAGGCTACAACAGTAAATACATTTTGATTTTAAGTGGTAAATAAGCATGGTAAAACCCACATAACTTGTCAGTGTGCAAGTTAAGTTGCTTGGGAACTAGACAAGGTTACACATTTGGCTATTCAGTTACTTTTTTTATTGAACTGGTAAATGAGCATGTGAAAATCCACATAACCTGTCAGTGTGTAGGTTGAAATTACTTGCAAACTGGTCTATGATACACACTGGGTTATTCAAGTTATTTCTAAAAATTGTGTTGGTAACTGATAACTGTATTTTGTACACTAGAGCTGTTGACTCCTTATCCTGTTGACTTTGGCTCCTTTCCTCTCACACCACCCTGCCCAGGCTGTGTGATGAAGGAGCTAGCGTTCTCTTAAGGCAACTGAATCATAAAAGTGGTACTCATAGATTTTTCAGGTTAAACATGTTATTCAAGGCCCTGTATCTGAAGTTGAAGCCTACTTAAAGAAACTACATCCAACTTCTTTCTGTATAAGAAAGCTTGAGGCCTCCAAGTATCTTGTTTCTTTCCTTAATCTTCTTTAGAATTTGTTTTCCACTTTAAATAAATCAGTGAATGTGATGTCTTCATGGTTTTTATCCACCATGTCATCAAAATAAAATTTCTTTCCTTGTGATTATAGGATTAGACTCTGAATACAACATGACTGTACTTTAATTAGAGTTTTAACTACCTTTAACTAGGCCTGGAGTTTTTAACTCTACTGAATTTCATCCTCTTATTAAGCAGCTATTCCCCTTTATTTCCTTTTTTATTTTTTTTTTCCTTTTTTGTTTAATCACAGATTTATGATTCAGGAAAAATCCAAGATTGATAAGCCTTTGGAGAAGAAGTAAGAGTATGTACGGCACAGAAGTAGTAACACAAGCCTCTCCAGCAGCTCTCCTACCAGAACAGCTCATATGTGACCTCTCTGCTATCTCAAGCAGGTCACCGTAGCTGTAAGGCACAGGCAACCAAACCCTGCCTGTTTGACAGGCTCCTTTTTTTCAATGTGATGGGGATACACCTTCACATCTTCAAGGCAAGCTGCTGCCTCATTCGACACAGTCCACTGTACCGTCAGGTTGATAGAAAATATATTCAATCATTAACAACCCAGGCTAGAATTGACTAATTAACAGTGATACAACTTTTTATCCCAGTCAGCTCTCTACTCCTTCACCCCAACTTTTCACCTCAAATTTCATGGAACACCTGTCTTATTTAGTTGTTTTTCTTTCATAAAGTTTCTGTACTTTTTTCCTAGCAATTCTGCACAAGAAGATGGTGTGGATCTGCACAGACGGCAAGGGTATTCTGGATACACCGCTGTTGCTGAGTAGGTGGCTCTGGACTCTATATCACACACGTGGTGAGGTCAGCATGTCCAAGATGCCCACAGAGAGTGGTGGTTTCCCCACGACTTTCAGACATCTGTTGTTTTTGTTGGAGCTGCTGGTACTGTTTCTGCAAATTCCAGAAAATCTAGCCAAATTCACTCTTTACCAGGCACACAAAACTGTCAGGCCAAAACAACGGCATAATCAGGATGAGTGGTAGTGAAGTCTGAGATGTTAGATATGGGCACAGGTCTAGCTAGCACTTCAAAGGATTCACTCAGTGCTATGAGAAGCTACATGTTGTAGAACCAGATGTCTTCTCACTATTCTTTTCTTATTTCCTCTGATAAAATCAATTTCTGTTTTACTCATCACACAAGGTTTCCTTATCCTAGTTTTGACACCACATTGATGATGAAGTGTCTTTGATTTCCTGCCCTCCTATGCCAACATCTTTCAGCTTTTAAAGTCACAGTACACGCAGTATTTCCTCCTGATGTTTAGAGAAGGCTAGAAACAGTTCAAAAAACACCTTCTTGGTCTATTTATAGAACTCACACAAAATACACTTTAATTGCTGTTGATGAGTTATATCTATGACCTTTCAAGTCAAATCACCTCATGACCTCTTGTTGTCTACTGGAGGTTCATGGTGTTTGAGGGAGACAAGATAAAGCCATGGGGGAACATACAGGCATACAGCTACCAATCTTGCTCTTCAAAGGTAAAATACTTCTTTCTTTCCTTCTTATTTTGGTGTGCATCCAGTGCACTTGAAACAGCCAAGTCACTTGCTGAATTTATTTACAGTTTGGCAAAAGCTTATAATTTAATTACATTTGCACAATCAAAATGATTCTCAGTTTAAGTTTAGTGAATCCTCTTTGGCCTTCCAAACATGGCAAAAGTATTTATTCATTCATTTGTTCGTTCATCCATACATTTGCATGTCTGTACTGCAGAGGGTCTTTGTCCAAAGTATTTACTATTCAAGTAAACAAGAAGTAGCTGATGCTCAATTACTGAGGTAGGTTGTTTATTTTTATTGGCTATTACAGTCACTGAGTTTGCATCAGTTCAGGTCTCTAATGTGTGTGCTTTCATTTATGAATTTTTACTTTCTGTACACATTTTGCTTCAAAACCTATCAGTAGGAACATAAAAACTTCTCTTAATTTCAAAGAATTGCCTTGATGAGACCTCAAATGCAGTTTTTTTAAAGACAACTTTTGGTACCTTTCCAGAACTTTTTTTCCGGAAGTCAACATAAATATGAGCTGGACTTATAAAAGTTTTTTATTGCACAAAGCATTCAGAAGTACTCCCTTATTTTCAGCACCTCATGCCTCAGAATAACTGACTTTTTCTTCATTCAGTTGCAGTGTTTGTGACCATTTTTATGAACAATATATGTAAAGTACTATCATATCAGAAATGAGACATGAATTAACATGCACAAATTGCTACAAAAGGGTACAAATTTCAGCTAGGGTAAACTAACGTTATATAAACCAGTGGAATATTTGAGTCCTAAGATTTTTAAAAAGAACACTTGTAACAGGAATTCCAGAGGAGGGGAAAACTGGCCTTAAACATTTATCTCGGTGGCATTGATGTAAACACAAATGAACTTCCAGAAAAAATTATCAAGGGTCAACCATCCTGACTGCTTAAGAGTGCCATATAAGGAGAGGTGTTCCTCCTTTATTGTTGTGCAAGTACCCTGGGGATGCTCGTGTCTTCTTGTGCATTTGTGAATCCTAGTCATGCTAGTGCATAGGACAAATGATTCCCATGGAAAAAGATGTCACTAGTCCCTTTTGACCTTCTAGCTTGTATTTTCCATCACTTCTGTCATCTTGTACCAAGTGCATTTGGCACTTTCATTTAGCTACCCCAGTGTGACTTCAGAATCCTTGTACATGTGCACTGCTCTTTGTCTAGCAGGGTCTCAACATGCCTGTAAAAAGTCTCAAACTTAAAATGGGAGTCTTCTGTTTGATATCTAGGCCAGTGGGGTTTTTATTTTAAGTTTTTTACTTCACATGGTCGCAGCATTTATTTTCAAATGTCTGAAAAAGACATAAAAGTGAAATCTTGGTCATCTGAAATGCAAAGCTGACATAAGTGGGTAGAGAATTTTGAGTCCTTCAGGTTCACATGGAATTTCATCAATTCTGCCAATTTTAGGCTTGTTTTGGCTTTATTTAGTTATAAAAGAATATAACTTTTAGATAGAACAAAATATCATGCAATCAATAGCTTATACAAATTCTTCCTTGCCCCTGACCAATACTCTGGGATAATCTATTATCTGCCGTTTTGGGTGTTGCAGAAGGAAACGAGTTGTACACTAACTGCTGCATACAACACTAGACTAGAAAGAAGTATTAGGGTACAGACTGTGTTACCATCCTATAGGCTAATATTGGTCATTTGTTTCAGTGCCTTACCTGTTAAGTATGGTATATGTTACCTATCACCTCTGCAAGTTGCAGAAATCTCCATATAACTTTTTTTTAATATTATTAGTGTGCATATGAAAATAAAAGGTTTCCATTTGTTTGGCCAAAGAAAATGCCAATATTTAAAACTGGTCAACTGTATCCCTAAAAGAATTAAGCCTCTTTTTTCCTGTTTAGTAGAAGGGGAGGGGGAAACTCAGGCAAGAAGGAGGGTCAGAAGAATGTGCTCTGCAGAACAAAAAGACCCTTATGTAGGTATTTGCAGTAGAAGCTCTCTTTTATTCTCCAAGCAAAACACCAAACTCCCCATAAATACTCCTGTAGCAGCAGCCAGGTCCACTTTCCCCTCTTCTCCCATTGAGTGCTGCTCTTCCAGTTTCACTCATAAAAATATTATAATAGGAAAGCGTAAAATCAGTTCCAATTTCAAGGTCTATAACTCCAAGGCTGAAAAAAACCTATCAGAATATAACATGTTTCTGTTTAATCCAAAAAGCAAAGCTTGCAAATCCACCTGGGTTTCTTGTTTCTACTCTCTGGCTGAGACTGATGAAAGCACAAAACAAGAGAAAAAAAAATCAAGGACAAAATAATCAGACTGGAGTAATCTTATTAAATTCTCCTGTGGAATGTCATGACAGGGAATTATATATACCTGTATCACTTAGGTGTCAGTAGTACTTCTTAAAACAGTTTTTGGTATATATTTCAGTATTCTCTATGCTAAATTTAGACTGACAAATAAAACGTACCACCATGTGAGCTTCAAACTCTAATTTCAGTAGAGGGGACTGATGTCATAAATTCTGAGCATTAAACCTACAGATGAAATTACAGCCTTTATACTAATCTAGCAGTTTACATGTGTGTGTATATGTATGTGTATGTGCATGTATGTGTGAGTTTGTAGGTGTGTATATATAAAAACGTAGCAATCAGCTGTCACCCCCTGCTGTTTAACATGCAGCATTAAGAAAACAGTCCTGTAGCTACACGTAGTACTAATATATGGTCACAGTCAGGACATTTTAATGTCATAAAGAGAAATTCTAATGACAATGGTGCTAAATGGCCTTTTACAATTCTTAAAGCTAAAAATAACCCACAAAATATCACAGTAGAGGAAAAAAGTTAAAAATTAATTTTAGGGAATTCAGACTGACCTATTTCAAGAATGTTACCCAGTCAGATGGAAGAATTATGCACTTTTTAGTAGAGAAAGATATTCTTTATTAAAGAGATTTTTTTTCAAAGGCCTTTTCAAAATAATTGATGAGAGGTAAAGTTCAGTGGAATTTTGTTCTGACAGATAAAATGGCAAAAAATTCCAATCTGAACAGTAAATAAGAAATATTACATAAAAGAACATGTTTAGGGTAGGCCATTGTGTTTCTAATTTGCTAGATTATTCTTGCAGTTGAAAGTTGACCACCTTGATCCAGAGTGGCCAAAGAGTGTAAATCTCCCTCTTACAGAGTCCTGACCTTGCCCTGACACTGGCTTATCACTAGGTGACAGTTAAGTCCTTTAAGTGGTAGCTGAAGTTTGTCCTTTTGTTTTTACTGTAACATTTGATTAAAGCAAGCACAAGTGTGGAGGTCTTTTTCAAGACATCCGGCATTTTCTTTATAGGTAGAAATGAAATCAAATATTAAATCTTCACACTGAAAAAAAAAATAATCAGTGAAACGTATCTAATGACTCCACAATGTAGATATCTCAGAGGAAATTATGCCATCACCAAGATCAGATCTTGCAGAAAACAATAAAGTTGTCTAGAACTAAAAGTTGACAGTTTTAAAACTAAGAAAATTAAATCTAAAAAAATTAAAATTAAGAAATATTTTAAAATTTCGTCATATTTTTCTGACCATATTCATTGTTTGTTCTACATGGCAAGGTTGTGCACATGGGTCAGGGCAATCCCAAGCACAAATACAGGCTGGGCAGAGAATGGATCGAAAGCAGTCCTGAGGAGAAGGACTTGAGGCTGTTGGTTGAGAAGCCCAACATGACCCAGTAATGTGTGCTTGCAGCCCAGAAAGCCAACTGTACCCTGGGCTGCATCAAAAGAAGGGTGACCAGCAGGTTGAGGGAGGTGATTCCCCCCCTCTACTCCGCTCTGGTGAGACCCCCCCTGCAGTACTACCTTCAGCTCTGGGGCCCCCAGCACAAGAAGGACATGGACCTGTTGGAGTGAGTCCAGGGGAGGCCACGAAGATGATCAGAGGACTGGAGCACCTCTCCTGTGAAGACAGGCTGAGAGAGCTGGACTTGTTCAGCCTGGAGAAGAGAAGGCTCCAGGGAGACCTTATAGCAGCCTTCCAGTACTTAAAGGGGCCTAGGAGAAAGCTGAGAAGGGACTTTTTGCAAGGGTATATAGTGATAGGCCAAGGGGCAATGGCTTTAAACTGGAAGAGGGAAGATTTAGATTAGCTATTAGGAAGAAATTCTTCACTGTCAGGGTGGTGAGGCACTGGAACAGGTTGCCAAGATAAGTAGTGGATGCTCCATCCCTGGAAGGGTTCAAGGCCAGGGTGGACGGGGCTTTGAGCAACCTGGTGTAGTGGAAGGTGTCCCCGCCCATGGCAGGAGGTTTGGAACTAGATCTTTAAAGTCTCTTCCAACCAAACCATTCTATGATTCTATGATAATTAGAACAATATAACCATATAAACCATACTGTCATATAACCACATTATCCTTTTATTTGGATATCCTTTATTTGTCTCATCTGGCATTGAGCTACTGTTTTGCTGCATTTTATTACGGAAGCTACATGCTGGGTTTTCATCTATGCATAAAATGAGTGAAGGTAAAGCGGAAAAGCATCCAATATACTGTATTAATACACTGAAGCAAAAGGGAATATTTGAAAGCACTATTACACAACACGGAAATGATCCTAGATGTCTATTCATGGATGATGCGTGTGAAAGAATAATACCAATGTTTTCAAATCTCCCAGCTCAGCTAAGAAATTACCTGCGAACAAAATGACTGTCAAACTTGCAGCAATAAACTTTTCACAGACTGAATACACAATAAACAGTTTAAGCTATAAGAGGATTTAAACAACCAAACCCTATTGTTTCAAAAAGAATCCTTTAAGTACCTTACTAATTTTAATTCTATAGCTCTAGCAGATGTTGTATTTGCACAGATTAGCTCATCACTAAGGTACTAGCATCACTAAAATGTTATTTTTTTAACAAGTATTTTTTAAAATTCCAGGACAGTGTTGTTTCCAAAACTGAAGCAGACTTCTGCTATACATATAATTTTGTTGTAATTTTTCAGCACTACGGGGATCACAGTAGTGGCCTTGAAACTAAGCCTGTTCTCTGCTTTTCAGTGTTTATTTTGCAGTTGCTCCTTCTGCCTGATCACTTTTGAAACATCCTGATATTTTGATTATTTTCAAAGTATCTTCAGATTGTGACAAGGAGTTCAGGGAAGAAGTAGTGTATTCTTTATCTTAGTAAAATCCACCCAGATTTTTACAACTATCAGAACTGTCATTTAAAGTCCTCGATTAGCGGTATTAAATAGAAATGGTGCTAAAATTACACTTTGCTCAATAAAAACTAAGCATGCTTTTAGGAACTCACTTCTGTATGTCACGTTACTGAGTTTCTAAAAAAGACACAGACAAGCTAACTTCATATTTAGCAACTGTCATCTAACTGTTTCCTAACTCATTCTGGACTAGCGAAAATGCAGTAAACAGGAAGACCTGTTAATATTAATAATGTGCCCTTTCTGACATTGTTGTACATCCGAGATATATACCTTAGCAAAAAATCCATATAATCTATGATTAGAACACAGATATCTGACATGATGGGCACAGGATGGTTTCTGTTAACTTCATTGCCTCTAAGAAAGCATCTCTGAAAGTTAACGCAATTGGTAACCTGACCTGTGATATGTATGCATGTACAATCCACTGTTTCCATGCGTTATGACTGCAGCTGGAAGACTATGGATAACAGCTTATAGCAAACTCTAATAATAGAAGCTGGGGAATTTACAGGTTGACCTTTACCAGTTTAGGTTGTATAGGAGAAATATGTTTGAAAGTCACTAAATAATATATAGAATTGTCTATTTCTATTGTCATTCTGGTTCACTCATACAGAATGTGTTAGTGTTTACAGACCAGACAGTCCATCTTCAGCATTTTTAATCTTCCACAGATTTGACCATGAATTGATCCTAGTTGGGAGATCAGTTGTGAAGGAATTAATCCAGTTGAGCTTGTAGGATCAGAAATAGTATGGAATAAAGAACAGTCAAAGCTTCAGAGAGAAAATAGATGTTCCTAAAGATTCTCACCCCTCTTTTTTTTATAGAGAGAATCTTGAACTACTTTGCCAAAAAAAAAAAAAAAAAAAAAATTCTTATTTACTTGTCTGAATGTCAAAGCTGAATAACTGTTTTCTGTGGCCATGGAGATAAAGATAAACAGATGCTACCCCCTTATATGCAGGACATATTCACATCTACAGTTTCCCATCTAAATAAAAAGTGTATCAAGGAGTCTAAACTAGCGCAGCAAATCAATAAAGGTTCTGTTTCTTCACAGAATATGAGCTATAGTCTCAAGTTTGTTCTCAGTCCCAAGGTTTATTAAGTATAATTTTATATATTTCTATATACCAGTTCCAAGTTACTAATTCCTGCAGAAATGTCTATGGGTAGGACTATGAGATAACTGCTTAGTGGAAACGTTCTTTCTAAGATTTCCTTTCCTTTTTCCTGTTGTGGAAATTTTTGCATGTAATAATGAACTCTTTGACAATCCTTTCCAGTCACCATGGTATCAGCAGGAGGCCTTGCCTCCATGCTGCCTTCTGGAGTGCAGTACCTCTTGCTCCTGTCCCCCACTATCATGAAGTAGCCCATCTATTTGGGAGGAATTAACATACTTTTTTAAAGATACAGATTTTGTTAACATCTGCACCTTATACATTATGACATGTTTAGTTGAACTCTTTTAAAGTCTGATGATTCTACTGTTGCAAAACTTCTGGTAAAAGCATTCCTGTTCGAAACCCTTTGTAAAACAAAAATTTACTGCTGATTTCCTGTCCATTCTTGTTCATGGTGTGACATGAAGGATTCTATTATATGCCTTAGAGACCATACTTTATTGGATAACAAAGTTACAGAACAGAAACAAGTCTCTCATGGGAACTTGTGTATACAATAATCATGGACTTTTTTTCCTCCCCAGCTAAGAAACTATAGTCTCCTTTAATAGCAAGACCAGAGATGTATTAAGAAAAAAAGAACAATGTATTATTAACCTGGAGGCAAGCAACTGAAACTAAGAATGTGTTAAATAGAACCACAATATTGTCCTATCCATGGCTCAGAAAATGGAAGATTTGGTAGATAAATCTTTCAGCTGCATGTGTGGTTGGAGAAATCAGGACTTAAATTAATTCAAAATAGTTGGCCTCCTTTTTTTTCATCCAAACTGCATCGTTCAGTATTGCACATCTAGGGAACTAGTGAAGGAAGTGTTTAAAGCAGGCTTCTGCATTCAGCATTCTCAGCTCTGCTGCTGAAATGCTGTATAAATTTTAGAAGTCACTAACTCCATCATCTATCTCAGCTTATCTATTTAACAACCAGTATATTAAAATACTCCCTATCTTATCTTTTCCTACTGAAAACGACTGAGGTGAAAAGGAAATGCCATAGATCCAAAAGGTGATGCATCCAGTGAGTACAGTAATCTTTCCTGCGCAGTGGTTATTCATATTAAAAAGAATGCAACTTGTAAAAATATTGATGGGTGAACCTTTGAAAAATGTATGGATCATGTATTGTTGACTTCTTTTTTGCCTTCTGTAGAGTGTCTCTGCTTTACAGCAGCAATATCAACATCTCCTTCAGTTTCACAAGACCCCAAAAACGACGTTTCTCTCAGTTATGTCACTAGTGAAAATGTTTTTTCAAGATGTTTTTTCAAGACTGTTTGTTCAAGATGTCCTGTTACACCAACTGGATATTATTGTTTGTTTGCCAAGAATAAACAGTACAAACGACTGAATACTCAGTGCATGAACAGTCTTTGGAGTTTACTGTAGATATAATCAAAAGATCAAAGCTACTACTTTGCTGTAAGTGAAGGTCTGTGACAGCGGTTCATTTGTTTCATGATAAAGTCATTCTCAACAGCAAGGTTCTGGAAAAATCCTGCACTCAGACAAATTTCAGTTAGGTTAATTACATTCTGCTTCTCTAAATTCCCCCTACAGTTTCAGATGGAGACAGCTTAATTTCCTTTCCTTGCATGTTGTATAGAGCTGCTGTGTTGTGGTAAATAGCTGCTACATGCCACCCAACATGTGGCTGATCTAATCCCATCTTCAGTAGCTGCACAGTGTCAATTTTGCCTTGTAATACTGGGAAACCTTTTGTCTTAGCCAAGAGGAATGGAGAGATTCCCTTGGTGCTTTACATTTCCAAAGTCATGTAAAAGGTTTTAAGTGAAAGTGAGAATCTGGCCCTGAACCCTTTTTCCTGGAATAACTGAGCTGAAGAGAATAAGTCTGTGTATGTGTGTGTGTGTGCACACGTGTGCACACACGCACATGTGTGCATGTGTGTTGTGGCAGTGAAGGAACAACACAAGGTCAGTCAAAAATTTTGACATGCATTTTCTTCAATTTTATCTTTCTTTGACATGTTTGTTCTCCATC
This sequence comes from Cariama cristata, assembly GCF_000690535.1. Lineage (NCBI taxonomy): Eukaryota > Metazoa > Chordata > Aves > Cariamiformes > Cariamidae > Cariama > Cariama cristata. The sequence continues at coordinate 43,712 of NW_009596324.1, forward strand.
TTTTAATCACAAAAAGAAATTAATCTTGACTATGGTTACTGAAAGTGCAGTCACATTTGTCTCCTTAGTTCTTCAGCTCTCAGTCATATAACTTGACTTAGGCCTGACATCTAACTTGACTTAGGCCTGACATCTCTCTCTATTTTTTTTTTCCTATATCAGTGTGCGACAAGAACTTGATCTTAACACAGAGTCACTAAAAAGAGCTGCAAAACCCTATTTCAGCTCTTCTGTGTTAGCTTTACTCTGTGTGTATTGTGGCAATCCCCACTTTATGCAGTTTCTTCCTTCTCTACCGGCACTTTCTGTGGGTGGTATGATATCACTAGGATCGAGGCTAAAGATGTGTTGAAATAAAGTGGCATTGTACATCATTATTCACACCAAAAGTTCATGTGCTTTGTAACAGGTTTGACTCAACTAGCAGTTCCTGATCTTGACCCTGAATGCTGAGTGAAGAAGTCTTTTTTTCTCAAACATAATCCTTGGAGAATTATAGTTGGTGGACTTAAAGGTCTTTAAGGCAATAAAAAAACCCTGAAAAATCCAATCTACTCCCTCAACCCACTCTATGCTGAATTTAGAAGTAATGTAGTATTTTATGTTCTACTGGATTCTTTTAACATGTAAATAACCATTTTAATAAAAAAAAAAAAGTATATCAAGTAAACTTTGACATTTCTTTTTAAAATCAGAATATACGGATAGAAAATATAGTCTGAGGTATTTCATAATACATGGTAGATAAATAAGAAAGTTGTCTTTGTTACTAGGCTCAAATTTCTGAATTATTTTTGTAACTCATCAAAACATCAGCAAATCAGGCAATATGAAGGCAATGTTCAGATTGTGACATAAGGAGTATATCCCAGCTTGTACCTGGCCACAGACAGTAGTATGGCTTGATGACTTCTGCAATGTAATCATCATTGCATCTTACCAAACTTCAAAAAAGAACACTGAAAATGTTTGATTTGGATTCAGAAGGCTAGAATACAGCTGGTTCAGATTCCAGGTCAGACAGTTTGCTTTTCTTTTAAAATATTGGGGCACGGTTACGCACTCATATGGACAAAGATTAATATCTCTGTTTTTTTCTTTTTTTTTTTTTTTATAGTTAAAATATACGTAGATAATCAAAGATCCGTACAGTATCTGTGTTTCCTTTGCATTATAGATCACGACTACATCTAACAATTTCCCTAGCAGCAAACCTTGCTGATTAATAATAAAATTGAACTTGTTGAATAGTCACATTTTGATTGTTGCATTTCAAGATCACTGAATGAGAAAAGGGTCAGGCACATGCACTACAAATCAGAAACTTACAGCAAGTGGAAACATTTCTGTGCAGGTTAAGTCCATATATTCCAGACATCAAATAAGTAAAACTTACATGTCCTTGATCTGAATCCTATCAGGAACTAGAATTTGCATTTTACCTGTTAAAGAACAAAGTAACAGTTAAGTTATTTGAGGTACTGTTAGGAATGGTGACAACGTATTTATTGTAACCAGACTGTCATATTTTGCTCGAAACTTCAAATTTATCCATTAGTTCAATAATTGAGAACGGGTCAGAGATCTCATAGACCAACAGAGACAATTAACTGTCATAGTATGAGTTTTGGATGGGAACTAAACCTATAGTATACTGGCTGCTGCTTATCCTATTAATGCACATACTGCTCTACTTTTTCTTAGCTTCTTAATCTCATTGTACAAAATAACCTACCTAACCAGCAGTATTTGCCTTGTTAGCTAGGAAACTTGTGAAGAGTATAAGAAAATTATGGATGGAAAGAGAAAATCAGTTTTTAAAGAAAAAGTGGGGGGAAAAAAAAAAAAAAAAAAGGATTCAAATTTCTCATTCCATTTCTCTTTTTCTTCTCCAAAACAAAGCTATTAACTTAACATCAATCATTCTTAGCAGTAGAGGCAGGAAATTATTTTGAACCTTTTTAATATATGCAAAAATTTCTAATACAAGGTTTTTCATATGATTCTCACACTCTTGTCTTGCAGCAACAAGAGTGAAAAGGACTGAATTCTGTTTAGAATGTCTCAGTTCCAAACTACTCCTCTATGACTAGTAATGAAAGAACAAACAATTAGCAAGATGTCATAAATTTCCTTAATCTTTCTACTGTGGCAATTCAGTCATACAGACTCTTCACTCCAAACTCCGAGTGTTCACAACCTGTTTCTTATACTGCTTCAAGCTTAGAAAAGACTCTAAGTTTTTTTGGTGTTTTTTTTTTTTTTTTTTTTTTTTTTAAGAAGAATATCAAAATCTGGTCCTTGGAGCTTGGGAAGGACTATTTTCTCCAGGAAAATGTAAGATTGGAATCAGAAAGTTGCCCACTCTTTGCATTAGCATAATGGACAGTTATAGGAACAAGCAAGAAATGTGGACAAGCAAGAAATGCCAAATAACAAAGACCATTAATATTTAGAAAAAAGCTACTGAACAGTTCTGATTTAAAATTTTTTGTCCCATTAGTTTAAAAATAGGTTTCATACTTAATTTTTTACAAAAAAATTCTATCTTTTATGCCTCTATTCTTTGTCATATACTTGAAAAATATACTTTTACCAAAGAAAAAATTGAATGGTTTAGAAAATGTTTAACTTATTTAGTAGCAAAAATCTATAATTAAAAAATCACTCATAATTTTAAACAGTTAAATATTGTGGGGGAAAGAAAATGAACTATCCTACAGGATAGTTGACAGTCGAATTTGCTTTTCAGGCAAAGCTCACCACATACAGCGTCTTTCAGGTGCTATTTTGCTGAAACAGAAAGACTTTTTTGCACAATAGAAGAAACCAGGAATATAGGATTCTCTTAATTTCATATGGAAATAATGAATCATTTCTTGCAAAATTCTGCAGATGTTGTTAGTTCATATTTTTTTTTTTAACAGAACAAAGAATGTCCTAAGAACAGTCCACCCTCATTATATGTCTATTAGTTCTCTGCTATATTTATTAACTACATAACAAAGGCAAAAAATAATAAGGGAAGAATTATCTAGTGCTTTCACCTCAAATCTTGATTGGTACAACAGCAAATAGGCATTCTCTGGCACCCACATATGCTCAAGAGCAAATAGGTTTTAAAGTAGTGGCAGTAGTAGATAAACAAGTCAGTAGGGGTAAATTTCACATGTGTATAGCTGAAGATCAGAAGGCTAAGGGGTGAAAATCAACTGAGAAGACTAAGAAAAAGAGTACATTGAGAAGAATAGGGGAAAAAAGTGTTTAGCTCTTCCCCCTTTTTTTTTAACACATTATACTTATCATGCTATATTTTTGTATTGATTTTTACTGCTCTGCTATAAAATCATGTTCATCCAATGCCCTGGGCACTCTCAGAATGATTAAATATATACTAACTAATATTTCTGTCAATTATGTCTGTGTTCAAACCAACTAAATCATCAACATTGTAAATAAAACAACAAAGTTAATTAACCTCCTGAAAAAAATCCCATTGAGGATCCTGAATCAATGTCCTGTGGGGCTGGCTGACATGTGTCTCTTTATACTCTCAAGAGAAAGTGTAGGATGAGTTCTGAGGAAAATGTAGGGTGTGTTAGGTGTGTTACTAAGGGCTATCTGGCTTGGCTTATTGCGCACTGCCAAATGAAACCTTGGCACAGCTGATAATCTTTTAGGCATTGGTCCAGGGAAACTGAAAACTGAAAGACAACTTGGATGCCATCTGAAAGAGAAATACTGTAGCCTAAAATATTTTAACAGAATGTTTTCAGTGAAATGAGTAGGAGCCAGCTTAAGAGGAAATAAGCAGAACTGAAACAACATTTCCAAATTTTCCTTTCAAATGAAAAGGAGTTTTTCTACCTTGAAAGCAAAGGAAAGCTGTTTTTCTTTACTCTGTGACTGTCTGAGAGTAAGGCCATGTTAATGGTTAAAGAAAATACTTCTCTACTTCTCCTTTAAAATTTCCTTTCAGACTCCCTCATAATTGCCATCAGCTTCATAAAGGAAATCATATTGTTATATCGATTAACAGTGGCTGCATTTTCCAATTATTTCTGTAATGAGTTTAGTGGCAATGACCCAGAAAATGGACAAAGACCTCACTTCAGATTAATGTTAATTTGATGTAAATTGTTATTTTTTCCCTTCTCACCAGCAAATGATGATGATAGATCCCCACTGTTAATTAATCAAAACTTCTCAACACAGAGTTCACCAGGTGGAAATAATTAGCAGTTAATTGTCTCCTGTTTATTACTCTTCAGAGATGTAAACAACAGTCTGGATTCATTTGACAGTATTTACTAAAAAGACCTTTAATAAATAAGAGGTACAAGTGTTCTAGTTATGGTATGAATATTTGTGGTTGTGCATTTGTTTTATGAGACAATTCTATGGACAAAGAATCAGTAATTTTCCCCCTAGAAAAACAGCATTTCAACAGGTGAAAATGTTTGCCTTTTGTTTCATCTGTAAGATTTCTTTTTGCTTATTGTTTCTTGACTGAACAATTGAGTGGCAGAAAAAAAATGAACAGAGAGTGTTTTAATGTGAAATCACACGTAAGCAGGAGGGTTTTGTCTCATTTTCACTTTGATGGCTACAGAAGTTTTGTGTTTTCAAAAAAAACATTATTTACCTAGGCAGAGTAGGAATTTAAGTAACACATGTATTGATATCTTAATGATAATGTTCATTATAGTGATGACTATTTTTTGGTTAGTGGTCAAATGTCTTTTAGGTGCTCAGATCCTGTTCTGACTTTATATCTACAAATTAGGCTCTTTGTCCAATTCAGAGGAAATTTTGGAATGCAGTTTGCTGTTATATTTACAGTAAAATAGATTAACCATCTCATTAATAAAAGAGGCTATTTATGAGCTCTCTTTTTCAAAAGAAAGGAGAAAGAACAATTAATCAAAAAATTAGCATCACATTAAGATGATCAGCAATCATCAGTCTGCAGCTTATTCTTAAAAGTGTCACTCTTTAAAGACACTGAAATTATACCCTGTCCTGTTAAAGCTTGGCTTGATCCTCTGATGAAATGTGGCTTGTGGCTTCTGATCAGACTAGAGCCAAGATTTAAATTCAAAATCTGTGTTAGCTAGAGCAGCAGGTTTTGTCCAGGGACTCCTTTCTTAATCTCAGGACTGATGGACACAAGGAATAATAAGAAATTTATTGCCATTTCCACCATGGTACCATTTCACAGAGAGTATTTCAGTTTTTCCAGTTTGGATGACAAACAATGATTTTTAAAATATGAGTGAGAAAACTCACCAATAATTAAACCTTGGTAGTTTTGTCAGCAAATATTATGGATCTGTCTGCTTCATTTTTGCTATTGGCAGTATGATAAGTATACCCAAAGAATTGTGACCAGCCAGGATTTTAGTATTTTTTAAAGCCCAACAATTTCTATGAATTTCATAATGAAAAAAAAAATCAGCATTTACATGTGTGTATGCACACTTTGAGGAGAAACTTTCAGTGCTGCCCACCTCTCAAGCCTGTCAAGGTCCCTCTGGACAGCATCCCTTCCCTCCAGCATGTCAACAGCACCACACAGCTTGGCATCATCAGCAAACTTGCTGAGGGTGCATTCAATCCCACTGCCCATGTGTCCTAAATATGTGGTTTTAAGGTCGCTCAAAGAATCGTTGTCAAAGGTATTATCAGAAATGTTTTTAAAGTGAATTGATAGAAAGACGACAACAAAGTTCGATGGCAAGGTTCACTCTTATTACTTACTACATGAAAGAACGGTGCACAGGGGGAAAAAAAAAGAAAAAAAAAAGGTTAAAATTGAGCTAGATTGGTTTACACAGAGACTGGGGGTAAAAAAGGAATGGGTAAGGGAGACCCTCCTGTTAAGTAACAAGGTTCGGAGTAGACCCCCTTGCTTTCCAAACGTCCTCTTGGAGAGGAGTCTACGTGCAGCTGGATCTGCCCCTAGTCCTAGATTTGGTCAACAGTTTATGTCTAATAGATACCAGGAATGGGATATTTAGCAGTAGGATTTAGCAGTACTTTTTATCTAGTATCACTAAACACTAACTAATTTATCATTTATGAAGTACTATGAACATAACAATACTTAAATTGTTATAGGGTATTTCCATTGATTCACACATGCATTCACACAAAAACTGAGATATATATATATACGTATCAAGATATATGTATAAAGGAGTATGTGTATAATGAGATATTTATATATAAAGCAATAAAAGTATAAAGAAATAGCCGTATGAAGATATATATGTGTATAAAGAAATAAGTGTGTAAAGGTATAAATGTATAAAGGTAGGTATACCTATTAGAAAAAATTCCCTCAATTCAGTGAAATACTTACTTCAGGTGCCTTGGCATCTCTCAGTGGGTGAGGGTTGAGTCTTGAGGAGTGAAGGATTTTCGGCCCAGGTTTTGTTGTCTGATTTCATCAGTGTTCCTCTGAACTTTGCAAACTTGAGAGTTCAAAGCTCTGAGAGGCATCCCACCCAGAGGGAGGTGCTGTTTGCAGCCTGCTGCAGTCTAGGAGAGCTCAAAGGGTCTCTCTTTAGGACCGCTGTTTGTAAGTTCACAAGATGATTGACTTTGGTTGTTAGTAAATTTCCATTCTAGCCACAATTTGAGATGGTAATTGCTGGAATTCTCAAAATTCCAGTAGCTCTGATACCGTGTTCTACTCAAGCTATGATTCAGATAAGGGATGTACCAATGTCTACTTTTCTCAGGCCTCTAAGACCTGTTTTGTTGAGTTTCAATTCAGATAAGAGATGTATCAAGGCCTGGTTTGTCAAGTTCCCATCCTTGACCAGGCAACAGATGTTGCTGGTACAGTCAGTATTTTTCCATCCTTAGCTGTGAGAGGGTTTCTGGTATGATCAAGGGGTGCTCAACCATCCAACTCATTACATGAAGGCTAAGGTATGGATTTCTGAAATTGTAGCGAGGCTCAGGAAAAGGTGGGGGAGAAATGCACGACCACATCATGTCGCTGACAAAGATGTTAAACAGCACTGATCCCAACACCGACCCCTGAGGAACGCCACTCATCACCAGTCTCTGCTTGGACATTGAGCTGTTGATCGTAACTCTTCAAGTGCGACCATCCAGCCAATTCCTTATCCACTGAGTGGTGCATCCATCAAATCCATGTCTCTCCAAATTAGAGACAAGGATGTCATGCGGAACAGTGTCAAATGCTTTGCACAAGTCCAGGTAGATTATGTCAGTTGCTCTTCCCTTATCCACCAATGTTGTAATCGTGTCTTAGAAGGCCACCAAATTTGTCAGGCACAATTTGCCCTTAATGAAGCCATGTTGACTCTCACCAGTCACCTCCTTATTTTCCATGTGCCGATGCATAGTTTCCAGAAGGATCTGCTCCATGATCTTGCCAGGCACAGAGGTGACACTGACTGGCCTATAGTTCCCTGGGTCTTCTTTTTTTCCCTTTTTAAAAATGGGGATTAGATTTTCCCTTTTCAAGTCGGCAGGAGCTTCCCTGGACTGCCACAACTTCTCAAATATGATGGTTAGTGGTTTAGCCACTTCATCCACCAGTTCCCTCAGCACCTACTGATGCATCTCCCCAGGTCCCATGGGCTTGTGCACCTTCAGGTTCCTCAGATGGTCTTGAACTTGATCTTCTCCTGCAGCGGCCAGTTCTTCATACTCCCAGTCCCTTCCTTTGCCTTCTGCAACTTGGGTGGTGTGGCTGGGGGGCTTACCCGGGACAAATGAGGCAAAAAAGACATTGAGTACCTCAGCCTTCTCCATGTCCTGGGTAACCAGGTCTCCCATTTCCTTCTGGAGAGGGCTCAAATTTTCCCTAGTCTTCCTTTTATTACCAATGTATCTATAGAAGCTTTTCTTGTTGCTCTTGATGTCCTTGGTCAGATTTACAGATTACAGGGAATGCTTTGCAAGTTTTAAAAGATATCTATACTTTGCTGAGTTTAGAGATAGCAAAAGCCTGTTCAACCAAAAATCGGTTTAAAATATCAGGTATACTGTTGCTCTTCATGTGTGTTCTTCACGCTTTTCATTACTCCAGCCCTTACCTCGTCGTCTCTGCAACTGTACCATGTCTCAGGCTGCAGGGAAAGAATACTCCTCTTAGCAGAAAGAATCATTAGGACTCCATGGAATCACTGTATCCTTCGCCAAAGGTGAAATTTTGTTACATTTTATAGCTCTCCTCTGGAAGTTGGAAAGAACCTGCTCTCCTCATTACCAAGGCACTGTGATGCTTGCAGGCATTCTTCTTGTGGTTGGTTTGTATTAGGAACACTGTTCTTGCAGGACAGGACGGGAAAGGAAAGGGAAAGGAAAGGGAAAGGAAAGGGAAAGGAAAGGAAAGGGAAAGGAAAGGGAAGGAAAGGGAAGGAAAGGGAAGGGAAAGGAAGGAAAGGAAAGGAAAGGAAAGGAAAGGAAAGGAAAGGAAAGGAAAGGAAAGGAAAGGAAAGGAAAGGAAAGGAAAGGAAAGGAAAGGAAAGGAAAGGAAAGGAAAGGAAAGGAAAGGAAAGGAAAGGAAAGGAAAGGAAAGGAAAGGAAAGGAAAGGAAAGGAAAGGAAAGGAAAGGAAAGGAAAGGAAAGGAAAGGAAAGGAAAGGAAAGGAAAGGAAAGGAAAGGAAAGGAAAGGAAAGGAAAGGAAAGGAAAGGAAAGGAAAGGAAAGGAAAGGAAGAGTGACGTTTCATAGAACAAAAAAGTACTTTTGGAAGAATAGGCACTAACAGAGGATGACTGAACAGGAAATTTTCCCTCTGTCCTGTTTTAAAGGACTAGGGAAAAGTAGCTAGAGTTTCATATTTTTTCACTAATACATCCAAATATCCTAAGTCCCAACGTCTGTGTGAGGCACTTGGAATCTGCTGCTTTGGGAGGGGAAGACGGCTAATCTTTCATTTTTATTTTATTTTTAGAATGATGGCTGATGTTGAAGTAGTTTCTAACCTGAAAAAGGCCTGCTTTTACATGTTACTTTCTCGATGTCTAACATTCTTGATGAACAGAACTGAATTGGATGGAGATGTATTGCTATGGACCAGAAGCACTAATTTGTAATGCAATGCTAAATCAGTAATGCTAAGGAAAGCTATCTACTCCTGCAGCTTTACAGATTATGAGATGTCACCTCCTCTGTTGTTTCTGGTTGAGCCTCATAAAGAACAGAGAAACAGGGAAACAGAGAATTAAGCTTAATTTTAAATGCTTGCCCTACAGTGGGACACAACTAATTTGGTTTATGGAGGTGGAAGAAATTATCAGAAGCTTGATTCATGTAGATTTTAGTTAAAGCTGTTACACTGTAAAATCCTGATTGGTTATTTTTAAAGACACCGTTCCCATTGTAGCTGTAACACAGTTCTGTTTCAAAACCTAAAAAAAAAAAAGAAACAATTTTAGGAATGACTATTTAAATTCTATTTTTGCTTTTAACAGTGTCTTAAAATGCCCCTTTTTCTCTCAATTCTAGTTTGAACAAAATTGGAAAAGCTTCTGGGAGAGCAGAAAAAGAGAGTAAAGCTGATGATTTCTGCATGCATTTGCAATGTTGATAATCAAACCAGAAAAGCAGACCCTCTGTTAAAGCACAGTTTTTGTAACATAAGTTCAGTTCAGACTTCTAATCCCCTGGAATTTGTTTTCAAAGTATACTTTTGATCATAGATGAACAACACTTGAGTCAAGTGGGATTTGTTTTTTTTCTTAGTCTGAAGTTTTCTACAATTTCATCCTTTGTTAAAACTTAAAGCCAGAAAAGACTACTAAAAACTCAGGTATGGCTTTTTTTTTATTATTACAACAGCCATTATATTTTAAGTCTTGCATTTAGCTAAATAGTTGGCATTGGCAAAAAACACTCCCATCCTCAGAGGTTATTTTTTCAATGTATCTGGAGTCTGAGGTCCATCCGACGATACAAAGTGACTGGTGCATGATAAACCCATTGACTGCACGGGGAGCCATGTTTCAGAGAAGGTCAGAAGATTTGTCTATCTGATGGGTTTTTCATTTATTTCTGTAGTCATTCCCGAGGCTTATTGGTTTGATTCAGGCTGTGGGACTGGAGGAAGTTTGAGTAGGATCATCCAGTACTTTTACAGGCTTTTGTCAGAGTTAATTATCTGTATATGAGTAAAATGAGTAAAATATATACCTGTTATTGGAATACACGCACCCTGACGTTTGTCTTTACAAATGCACTATAGGGTAGCCAAATATGGACACTGAATAGAAAATCATAGTTTTTAGAAAATTGGACAAAAGGATGACACTGTAAACAAACATACAGAAGAGCTGAGGTAGATTTATTTGGGACTGTGATGTGGGGTGGCCCTTCCCCATTCTCTAAGTACACTGTTAATCACCCAACAGGGAGGCAGCTGCCCACTGCCTGGACAGCTGCATCCAGTCTTGGGAAAGGTTAGCTCAGACAAAAGGACACTTATTTGTAGGTGAATGGAAACTGTTTTACACCATCTTTTGTCCCTGTACATTTTTTTTTTCCTTGGAGTTTAGCGCTGAGGTGCCATACTGAGAAAGAACTACTCCCTTATACATCCACCATTGTGAGTAAAGCTGGGACAAAAATCACCTATAAAGCTGCTGGTTAAAAATTAGATCCCTCATTCTCTTGGGACTAGATTTTTGGCTTCAAAAGACATTACTTCATTCATCTGAGGATTATATAGTTTAAGAGAAACACCCAGAAGGAGAATTAACTCATATTAAACTAATAAAGCAGGCAATAGAAATCAAATCAGTTTAAAGATCACAGTTTCTTTGAAAACAATTAGTATTAAAACAGATCCCATTAAATATTATATATTACTCTCCTAGAAGGTCTAAATCAGGAAAGAGAAGAAGGGAAACAAAGAAAACTTCAATAAAAATTAAGTAAATTGATTAGTTTCATAAAGACTGGTGTATATTTTCCATTACTTTTATTTCAGGGTTTTTCCAGTTCACATAAACGCTGCTGTGATGTTCATATGTCATGGGCTGATCCTGTTTGTCTTGCAGCAATGTGGCTTTTGCTTCAGACCAATATATTCTAGCAGAGGGGATGATCCATTTGTTTGGTTTGCTCTCTCGGCTACACACACACCCGCACA
>NW_009596325.1:0-82915 GCF_000690535.1 Cariama cristata
GAGGGGCGGGGGGTGTGCGCGCTCCCCAGCAGGAACGGCGCTGAGCAACGGCCGTGAGAAGGGTTAAACAGAGGCGAGGCAAAATTTAAAGCGATTTCTCTTTATTCTTTGAGAGCAGTGCGAAGGGAAAGCGCAAGGCACCGGCAGACTTCCACCGGGCCCTTCGGCACGCTCTGCCAGCTACAGGGTTCAGAGTAAGAACCACAAAGAAAGGTTTTACAAAAGTTACACGCTCACTGCGGCACACTTCCAGAAGAGGTGTTTCCTATTAATATCGCTTTCACGTTAGCCCAAAGCCCCATAAACCCCACCAATTGGTACCGATACACACACCAAAACATCCCTTAAACACGTCTGCCTGGCTGCAAGTTGGTGCAGCTTTTATAAGGGCTGTGGGACTTCACTGCCCTGACAGAACCAGACTTTGTGTTTTCAAAGATCCCTTTTCAAAGTTTTCATGCAGGAACCAGTGAGCTATTTACTTATTTTCAGAGATCAAAGACCCAGGGATAAGGGAGACAGAACTTTCCCAGCACTTTGTCCACTCAAAGCAGCCTCACAAGTTCAAACCCCATGTCTAGGCTGGTAAGCCGCACAACACAGACATTTGTTTGGAATGCAGTAAGGTTTATATCTACGCTATGCACTATCTATTGTTTTTTGTGAGGTAAGAAGAATAGTGAAATACATGTTCTGCAAACACAAGACAATTTGGGAAGCCTGTAGTAAATCAGGTGGTTGAACATAGGTCTCTTCAAATCCAGAGAGGTAGCCCTTGCTCTAGTTTGTCTGATTTTGAGACTGTAGTGTGTTGCTTTGAATACTTTAAGAGATAACATCTGGCCCTCCGGGCTGAACTGTTGCCCCTTAACTGCACATTAGGCTGAGACCCTCAAATCCTGTAACTATACTTGCCCGGTCCATCTCTTCCTTATTACTCCCATACCTAAAATGCAAAAAGCTGCCAGCTTATATCCAAACAAATATGACATACAGATTAGAGGCGTGCCACACAGAATGCAAGATGGCAGGGTCTGCATAAAAAACGGGTTTTTTTTATTAATGATACATAAATAAGCACATACAACCCTTACACACATTTTTCAGGTTAACACCACAAAACCATCTTATAGTAACTCCAGAAAAAAAAAAAATCCTGCTCGAGGCCAGCACAAATGGGCATCACCTCCACAGTTTCAGGCAACATCAAGACCACACAGGATTCCAGTACAATTTGGTACAGTTAGAGAGTAGATTTTCACCAGTCTAGCTCTCACTGATTCAATGCTACACTGTTGAAGCCACAGGTACACTGGTTGAATGGGTACACGACCTGATTAGTCCAAGGGAAAATTAAAAAAAAAAAATAATTAAACCCCCCAGACCTTTAGACTATATAATTATGCTTGTTGCTGAACCACAGGTATAAGGGTTTACCCTTTGCATTTTTTTAAAATCAGGTGCTGGTAATTCAATGCCCTGCTGTCTGCATGTCTTGATTAATATTTTGCACCACACTTTCTACTCCAAATGGACTTGGTGGAAAATTTATGTTTTACTTCAGTTTATTACAGTCCTCTTTAAAGCCATCTCAGAGAGAGTCACCACTTTGGCAGAAAAGCCAACAAAAGATAAAAATCAACTTAGAGAAATGTTGCCTTTCAAAAGAGACTATGATGCCACTTCAACAGTGATGATTTCACACTTTCCAGTGTCTTGATCTGTGCAGGTAACATGCAAGGACCCATCCCTAGATAAAAGAGAAAGGTATGTTTAGGACTATCTCAACATAACACTTAGTATGTTACTGCATGTTCTAGACAGGATAAACAATAATCTTCACACAGACAAAAGGAAGAAAAATTAGCATCAAAATATCCAGAGAAGAACATGCTTCAACTTAGATGAAACCGATTTATGAAATTAAAATTTAGTTTATTGAATATTTAGATATGCACTTCTTGCCCTCCATTAAAGCTTGTATCTTCTCTACATATGTTGGAACAGATTCAGGAATACGTTTAAATATTGTAACTAAGTTTATTTAGTGCAGGTCTGTAAAGAGAATACGCAGTAATATTATTCAAAATATTCATCTTGAGAACTGAGTAACAGCAACCAACAGATAAGCATGCCTTCTCAAAGCATGAGAACTTGACTTATAAAAATTAAATACCAAGGATCTCCTTCAATGAGGAAAACCTTAATTTTCAAAATCCAAGAATTAAAGACAATATTGAATCCTACTTCATCTAGACATACACCAGTCACATGTAACATTTAGGTAAAACCAGATGCGTTCTAGTGAACTTTTCCTATTTTCTTTACCTAAATATTACTTAAAACCCCTTTAAATGCAAGTTTTCTGCACCACACAGCTGCATATATAATCCCTAAAATGTCTCTCTTATCAATGTGAAGTGCAAATCTCTATATGACTAACAAGGTATTTTAGGCAAAGTCTATTCATAGAGCATTAATAGACCTGACAGTTAACATAAGAAAATGAAATATTTATTTTCAACTCAAGAGAACAAGTAGGGATTTAGTTTTTCAGCAAAATCTAGACAACTTTCATATTATTTATAAAAGCAATATGAACTTCAGGACAGTGTCCTCGGAAGACAAACATGCTTTGACTACTAGAATTCCACCTTCTGATCTCTTTATAAACTACTTGGACTATTTCAAATGAGCCCAAGCACTCCTATTAAGGCCTAAGAAAGTTAAGAGAAATTTCTTTAGTATCATGTCATCCCCATTCCCCACCCTGCCATAAAATACTTCATATTTTCCCATAATAAACAGGTAATTGTGTAAAACGCAGATTTATGAACCCCGATTTCCTGTGGCATTGTTTCTCATGCTCGACAACCCTGACTCTGAAAGGATAGAGCCACAGGTTTTCATCACAAATGCCACATATGAGAAGTCCTTCATGGATTCCTTAGCAACTAATAAAGATAGATTCTACTTCAGTTTTTCCTATGAGCGTGGGCATTCAGCAGAACTACCTGACTCCTTTCCACAAGAAATTTGAGATCCTGACTGCTCTCAAGCATGGTTAAACTCAACAACAATTCAAAAGTTGCTAAAAATCATCTACACAACTGTGTTAAGTTTTATTTCTTTAGGAATTAAACAACGAAAACACAGAAGGTACTCTATAAAACCCACATTCCTACAGTATTTACTCCTGCTAGGACACAGCCCCGTAAGTAATGAAACAGTAAAATTTCTCAACACAAAATTAAGCATTCTGCAACAGGAGAAAAGGCTGCTTGTCAGAAGCGTGATATAGTAAGTTAAACAGCAGAACAATAAATATTTTGGGTACCTTTTCATAGTGAGAACAGTTAGTATATCATGTAGGCCATCCTCCTTTTTATCTAAATCCTGGAGTACAATCTAATTGAAAAAAAGGAATCTGTTAAATTATAAAGTTCTCTAAATCCTTGCAGAGCAGTTTAATGGAAGCGACACAATAGCTAAGGTATATGATTCATTTCGTTCAGCATCTCATACCAATCATTCGACATCAAAGCATGCCCTAGTGGACTTCATTCATCCGTAGTCCAAATCTATGTATTTTTAGTTATTTGCATTTCTTTTTCAGTGGTTTTGATTCAGGATCTATCACCAAGATAGCTGGAGTACCTACAACCCCCGCAGACTCCAGTAAGAGCTGAACATGTTCCTTTACTTAGGATCAGTTCTGTAATTATTAGGTAACAACCCTTCCCTATCCCCTTAAAGGTTTCTGGGCAGGACTAAGGTGGAATAACAATTTTCAAGTATTCCATCCATTTCAGCCACATCTGCCCCCTCCCTTATGCTTTAAGAGCACTGAAGCCAAGGCGAGCACATCATCATTGTTTCAAACAAGCTGTGTTCTCTCAATAGCTTGACTTGCAAGTAATATCTTTATAACGGGTGAGGATTTAATTGTATCATCTTATAACTGTGAAAAATCAAATGTGGTATTTAATACCCAGATCCTGTCCAAGGTAGGAAGATCCACAAGTAATCAACAGTACATACACTAGCTGCATCATTACCTCCATCAATTTTATTTCTAAAATGTTGGAGATGTACACTACCGGAATGACTGGTTACAATCTCTCATCCCAGGTGAGCTTACCACAGTAGTGCCAAATGTCAAACCCTGCCAGCCATTTAGAAATTCAAAAGGGAAACTTCAATTTCTTAAAGAAGTGCTTCAATATTTCATAACACATTTATAGAGGAACACTTTAAAGAAGTAGTCCATTTCCAAAAAGATGCATGTTATTCTAATTTTGTAACAGCAAGTTTTGGTAGGGGTGGGATTGCTTTTGGTTTAATTTTTTTTTTCAGATCCACTTGATTTCCAAGCGGTTGATACTAAAAGCACATATGAATGTGTATATACTCACCTGTGCAAATTTACCTTCCTCGTTCATGGGACTTTTCCCCAATGACTCGTATAGTTCAAGGCATACAGAAGAAGTGTTTCCAGGAGCATGCAGGGTGTGCTGCCTTCGAGCTGGTAATGGTGTCCCTGATGGAAACAGCACTGTGAATTTGTCAGCCCCTGACTCGTCTACTCCCTTTAAAAAGAAAAAAAAGTTCATGCCTTTCTCTAAGTCCTTTACTGATCTGGAAGTGTTGCAACAGTGCTTCATGAGAAAAGAAATCCAAGACTCATCCTCTCTGCCACTTTTACCATCACAGTAAGGAAAAAACCCCACAACATTCCTATAATAAATGAAAGTCCAGCTATTACAACACAGCAAAGACACAATCTATCTCCCTTAAAATCAAGCAGTTTTTCCCCCTGTCAATTTTTGTCAATAAACCTAAGTTACCACTTACTGCTGATCTATAGCCAATCTGTAGAACTATTAATAAAACAATACTGTTTCTCTAACATCAATCATGTGTAAGTAGTGCTGTATGTTTACTGTAGCAATAAAATTCTCTTAGTTAAATAATTTTAGCCTTACCTTAAGAAGAATATCTTTGCCAGAACACTCAATAAGTGCTGCTTCTTCTAATAAAGGATTCTCTTTCCCCAGAAGAATTCCTGCCTCTATGGCTGCACCAATGGGAATAACTTCATCTGGAGGAACTGAATTCAGTAATTCCACAGTTGGGAAAATGTCTTTGATCAGCTGCTGTAGCTTCGGGATTCGAGCAGACCCGCCACACAGAACTACCTGGAAAACATGCCTTAATGATTGCAAATCTTTCTTCTGACAGATAAAACAGATGGGTCACAACCTGCAATACAGAAATGCAAACTGCTCTGGGATATTTTATCATCTGTAGTTCTGAAAAGAAGAACTGATGGCATCTTCGCTTGACTTGTTGCTTTTGTACTTGAAGCTAAAGGAAATAGCTTGGAAGTTTGAAATGGTGTCTTGAAAAAGTGTTTCTTATAGTAAAGCATCAGCTAGATGAAGTAACATTTTAAAAATTGAAGAATTGATCATAAAATAACATTAGGTTGAAAGGGACCTCCAGAGGTCATTCAGTCCAACCTCCTGCCCAGAACAGGTCCAGTTACAACAGGCTGCTCGGGACCTTATTTCCATGGATATAGATTCCACAGACTCTGTGGGCCCTCGTTCTAGCATTTGATTACCCTCACACTACAAATTCTTTTCTTGGTATCTAAAATTTCCCCGTGTTGTAACTTGTGCTGCTTGCCACTCACCCTTCCATCATGCACCCACAGGAAGGCGTAAGACACGTTTTGTCTCATGTATGCCTTCCTATTAGGTAACTGTAGGCAGCACCAGTCTCCCCTGAGCAAACCCAGCTCTCTTGGCCCAAACCTCGGTAGCCTGTCCTGCTGCACAGCATTATTCCATCTCAGCCTTTGCTGATCTTTGCAACGTTCCTCTCCATTGGACTAGATGATCATTGTAGGTCCCTTCCAACTGAAATATTCTATTCTATTATATAGATTTCTCTCGCCTTTTTCAACCCCGCTGAATAGCGGGCTTGACCTACAGTGGTATTGTTTGCTCCCCTCCTTTTGGTACTGTCAGCAAACTTGCTGAGAGCACACGCCACTCCATCATCTGTGTTTATTAACAGAGACATTCAATGGTATTAGCCCCAGCATCAAATCCTGAGGGATGTCATTGACAACCAGTTGTCACTTACTGATCTTCTGCAAGAAAAAAACCCTTAAAACCCTTCTCTTATTACAGTAACTTTGTTGAGATCAACCAGATCTGGAAACAAAGCTAATTCCCACTTTTCTTGATGTAAAACATAAGAGTTGCAAAGTACGTTCATTTATTTTTACATTTAAAGTTGTGTGTGTGTCCCCCATCCATCCCCCCCCAAAATGCATTAAGGCCTGAGAGAACAGCACACTAGGCGACCTAAAAAAATACCGCCACCAGAAAACAAAAGACATTTGCTGAACAATAGCCCATGATACTTCATTATCCTACCAGTGAAACTCAGATGTGACACAGCAAACCTTAATTAAGAGTCTGAAATAGCATCGAATATCATTAAAAATGCCAGCTCACTTTTGCTGCAGAATTTATGTGTCAATTGCACCAGCAATAAATGCAGCACTATCTGCCACACACAGGTGCACAAGGGTTGAGATGAAGTTACTCTCTTACACCAAAGCAAAAAAGACATTTGAATGAAACTAGTAACCTTTGATACCTTACTCACCAACTTTGATATTAAAGCACTCTATAGTTTGGCATCTAATGCATTTTTAAGTTTTTTAAGCTAACAAGGAGGAGCATAGACACCAAGCAGACACCAAGTGATTTGTTCAACTCAAAACAAAAGTCAAAACTCAAGTTTTCTTCAGAAGTGTCAGCAAGCCCCATTCAAAGCTCAGTGAAGGCAGAAGAAAGTCTACATACTGAACTTAAAGAAGGTGGTACTCGGCTCTACCAAGAGTTACACACACACCCCCCCAAATGGAGACAAATCCTCTACCATTTACTCAATATGCAGCAGTAAAAACACATCACTGACTGACTCTACCTTATACTTAACTTCAAGTAACCAAAATCAAAGCAAAGATAGGAGTTCTAAAGATCTTGAGTCTACATACTTTGTTGGATCAAAATGCTTAAACACATCATAAAATAATGAGTCTGCAAGGAAAACAGGCCTCATAAATATTCTTCCTGTGGAGTTATAAAGCATACTACAAACAGGCAATTTCTATTATTACCTTATTAATATCATCTGCTGTAAATCCAACCTGCTGCAAGAGCTTTTTAATTGCTTCTACACATTTACTAAAAAGTGAAGAACAGATAAGTTCAAACCTGGCCCTAGAAGAGAAAAAAAAAGAAATAATAAAGAAGTGTCATCTCATCCATTAGAGACAAATACATGAAATGGAAGAATAATGTTTAGAATATACTTTGGTTCTGTAGCTATACCCGGTAGTAAGGGATTTTTTTTTTTTAAGAAATCTTATTTCCCAATTATTAACCTTCAAGTGATTTTTGTTGTTGTGAAAACATGTGCTATGGACTCCATTAACGCCTACGTGGAATTCACATTCATTCTTCTTCAGTGTACTCTAAAGAAAAAACAGTATTGTTGTCTTGACTCGTATGCGAAAAAAAGAAGCAAAAGTCCTGGAACTCCTTCATCATCTTTAAAATGGAGACACAAAGATGCAAATGTGCCTCTTGAATTTTCAGAGGCAAATCAAGCTGTGTCCTGATTTGCACACAGGGAATAGGTTAAGCAAATTGAAACACAAACTTGTGCTTGCTTTGGGCTCTCTGAAGCCTAAATAGGAAGTTATACTCTGCACAAATACAGCAAGTCAAATTCTGCAACACTAGTCCACAGGACTAGCACCCTTATCCAAAACTGAGCCAAAACAAGTTATACAATACTGTTTCTCACACTTGCAAACATACTGTGCCTTATTTTACCAGATCCAACTGCTGCAGCAGCGGATGCACAGTTCTGGAACTGATAAGTCTACTTAATTTTGCTAAAGCTGCTGCTGACTGGAAGAGCGATCAAAACTAGCGAAACATCTCAGCAAGAGATAATCCCAAGAGAGAAGAGACTTAGAGTATGACATAGCAGTATGAACAAAGAGACAGAAACCATCTTTCTACTCCAGCTGTCAAAAAAGAGGCAACATCACAACTTCCATGACTCCTGTAATTCTGAAGCTCATTTAGATGAGAGTCCAAAAGTCTTCTTTTCTTTAAGGAAAATGCAACAACAAAAACAATAATGGGGGAGGGAAGGGGGAACCACTTTGAATAATTACTCAATTGAGTATCTATTGAGTATCTATTCCCCTTTCACCAACAACCGGACTCCAAAGACAGGGGCTCCTTGTGTCTTTTTGCACTTTATTTTCTAACCATTAGGACAACATTGTTAGTGTTACTACCCTAACTACTACAGATTGCATCGTAACAGAACCATCAATACAAAACAAAGCTGAAAGCAAGCAAGTTGGACTTCTATCTTACTTCCGTTTCTGAAACTAACACCACCAAAAGTCAAAGCTTATTGAACATCCTAAATACAACCTAAAAAGATTTCAAGCATAGTTTTATATGAAAGCAGTAGCTTCAAGATTTGCTTTACCTGGACACATTACAATCAAAATCCAATCCATCGTACAATGAATCTACAAAACAGTTTGCACTTCCCAGGGTTGATAAAGAGTGCTTTGCAATATCAGCGCTGTTCATTAACTTCATCATGGCTCTGGGATTTCCTCTAATATGATGTTTACAAGACCTGCATTTAAAGAAAACAGAAGAGATATCAGTTTAGAAAGAGAGGCATTTGAGCGATAACAACTTTCTGAAAGGAAAAACAGGTTAAAGCTATTGAACTTCTTTTTTTCTGTAGACATTTTCGTATTATCTACAATGTCACTATTGACAGCTTGCAGAGAATAAAAGTGTCTATTTCAATTTCAACTGAAGAATATTGTAGAGGCACCCTGAACTCAAGTATTGGTATTTATCATACAGGCTTAAGTCTTTCTGAACAGTTTACCAGCTTAACAAATCCTATAAGTGCCGGCAAAGAACAGCAAGAAAAGGTCTGCAAGTTAACCAATTTTAACCACAGATTAAGAAGAAACAGAACACCAAATGTCAACAAAATACTGTGTTTCATCCAAAAAGTCTCCTTCTGTGATACTATGCAACTGACCACCTCAAGATCACTAGAGCTAATGGTAATGCATTTGTTCATTTCTGTGTAGAGAATGACATCCCATACAGACTTCAGTCTGATAACCCAAGCCCCTCCACAGTTCTTCATGCCAACAAGAAAAATAAAACCCACACAGGTGAATTCCCTGCCACCCCTTGTGACTGAAAGGATGTATGCAGCCTGTAGTCACATACACCACTCGAAACACAGAACAGCTCATAGCTCAGCCCTTATAGTTCAGCACTGACTTCAGCTAACATCCACCCAAACCCAAGTATGTTCCAGTCTTTCTCCTTGGCCCCCAACAACTGACTGTTCCTTTAATATCTTTATTTGAGCCGTCTCGCTCGCACCAGTCTGCTAGATCTCACAACCTGAGTATTTTTTTTTTGGAAAGCAAGTGTCAGATAACAAAGTTCCTGTCCTAACAGCAACATGCTTGGAATTCAAAACCTACCTCTGAAATTCAGAAGCTAAGTGTTCTGCTAGAGCTTCTGTGAAGCAAACTCCACCAATGCTATCATCTGTGTTTGTAGCAAGCACACGATATATTCCACTGTTTACTTCTATGACTGTGATAGAAAGTGATGTTCCACCAAGTTTATAAACCAATACATTGCTGCCATGTTAAAAAGAAATTGAAAGTAGCATTAATAAGCCATCTAGAATTACGTTAACTTTGACACACTATCTGAAAAGATTACCACCATATAATGTATTGCAAGTTTTTATCAGTTTCGTCAAGAGAATTTCAGTTGGGACATTTGTATTTAAGCATCTTAGTACTACTGACTACTTGACAATGTTCCGTAAAGAACAAAATCAGTCTATTTCATACAGTGAGAGCAGCCAGCATTTTTCCTACAACACAATGGAGAACTGAATATTATATTCAAGATTATAAGCAAGAATTATGAGAAGGGTAAAAAATAACAACCAAGAAGGAAACAAACACCTGTTTGCACTGACAGCAGTCTTTGCTATTTTGGAAATCTTGTGAATTATCTGAATATTCATAAGGGAAATCCAATGCACTTACTGAACCCAGGAACTCTGCTTTAGTTCTTCTAGCATATGTAAAATGATCCCATCTCCCACAATTAAAAAAGCTATGCCAAAAATCTGTTTTAAGAAGGGATGCATTTTTCTTCAAGTCAATCAGCTCAGTAAAGAGCAAGACAGAATCTGGGGACAAATCTTTAAAGACAATTAAGGAAACAAAAAAACCACACAAAAATCCCCAAAACAAAACAAAGGGACTTAAATACTACAGATTTACAACTTCTAAATTGTGATTGGTTTTATAGAGAGAGAAAAGAAAAACGAGTCTCAAATCATTAATTTTGTATCAACTGCTAAGGCAACACAGCATTCCCTTAAAGATTTCTCAAGATTTAAGTACAGCAGCTTAAATTTAAGAAGTAAAATATTAGGATTTTACCTTTTCCCAGTGGGTGAATCTTGGCCAATTCCATAAGCCAGGAGAGCTGCAGACGGTTCATGAATTAATCTCATAACATTAAATCCAGCAGCTGTAGCTGCTTCCCTGTGATAAGGCATAACAGCATTTCATTTCACTTTAATGATTTCACTGTAGTCACACACACTATTAAGATTTCATCTGAACTACATATGCCACCAACTCAGAACTTGGTTACAACATGGTATTAACAAAGATAAGTAACTGGGGGGAAAAAAAAAAACCACACTATCAAGAAGTCCAGTTGCTACTGTGTTCTTCAGGTAGTTGGATCTGCTGTGTGCTCACTGTCAAAGAACACACTGATGTAGCAGCCTACATACCCCATTAAAAAACCAGCAAAAACCCCCCTCAACTACAACATGAAAAACCCACCCCCAATCAAACTTGGTAACTTATTTTCAGGTATGGTACTAAAAATTCTTGGTACATTATTTCAAGAGATATCATGCTAGGAAAAGCGATTTTACTTCCAAATCAAGTTACCACACCTCATTTTAAACATTTTCTTTACATGTTTTCTTGAAACTTCAGTAACCTTGGGGCTGTCCTGCAAGTTGTTTCCTCCACTTTGAAGTTATTTTGAAGCTTGTGTACCAAAACAATTGAATGTTTCATCATACGTACTGCAAATACACAGCTCACTAATGTTTTATGACCAACTTTAAATGTGCTTTAAGTATTTCATGACAGTTAAACATAAGGGCTTCCACATATCAGAAAGTATATATAGATGCTGCCAATTACACACAGCTTTAAGTCTACTTTGTTTTCATATGGAGGAACTTTTACAGCAGGACTTTTTCCACACAGAACTTCCAAGTAGAATACCACCATGTATTCTGCATCTGCCTTCTGACAAAACAGTCCTCAATAAAGTCACATAACTCCACTTGGTTTGGCAAGTATTGCTGTACGAAGGAATGGGAAATTATGGAGGAGGGCTGAGAAACTATTTGCATTTCAAAGGGGACACTGAAGATCCACAACTGAAATGATATTCTATCCTTGATGATACCAAAATTCCCTCTCACTTTAACTGATTCAGAATTTCATTTTGGTTACAACAGTGAATTCCATGAAAAGTTTCTAAAGTCAGGATTTAACCTCCTGCTTTACACTTTCCCAATTCAAGTAACACCCCAGTGTCTTGACTGATAGTTGCAAGCTGAAGTCCAGCAGAATTCCCATTGCTGATCTGCCAGCTAGTCTGCTTTAGGCATGTTAAATAACAGAAAAATCTTAATCCTCTTACCCAAGGGCATTTTTCTGATTCTCTCCAAAATCAAATGGTACAGTGATAACAACGTCATTTACATCTGAACCCAATGCAGACTGAGCAGTTTCTGTTTACAAACATAGGCAGAACATGTTGATTAAAAGCAAAAAAACCAAGGTACCACATGTTAAAAATGAGGACAGATTAAAATGAAACTAAAATATGTTATGATTTTACTTGTTATATACCTTTCATTTTGCTGAAAATTAGTTTTGCCACATCTTCTGGGTTAATAAGTTTATTATCTATTTCATATTGAAGTTTTCCATTCTTCTCAACTATCTGTAAGCAAAACCAACATACTTTTGTTAGATACATAATTTGGTTATTAACAAAAAGTAATGTTTAATTTAGTTTGTTCAAAGTAAAAAGCACTGCGCTATGTAAATATTTTCTGCATTAGTACTCCATTACAAGAGAATAAATACTTCCAAGACACACACCAAAGATCACAAAAAACCCTGTATTATCTAACTGACATGACAGTGACATTCATACGGACTCAAAAGACTCCAGACCTATTAAGAGGTTTTCCTTTGTACAAAAGCAACATTTACAGCAAAAGTACTTGCCTGCTTATATTTCATAAGAAAAAGTAACAACTATTTACATAAGCATATCAATACAAACAGTCAAAAAAACAGAAAAGAACTCGTTCCTTCTTTAGGAATGTATTTTCCAGGATAATTTTTCTCTTGTTTTGCAAAAAGATTTCTAGAAACAAGCACAGTATTACCCAAATTAAATACTGAGATTAAATCAAGCGGTTAAGCATTTTTATCACGAGATGCTGTAACCTGAGCATCTTCTACTAGCACTAAGAAACACCACAACACTACTATCCAAATATTTTAAGAATCATCCTTTTTGAGAATGGCCAAGAGATATATATATATAATTTATCTGTTGGACTGTACAATGACAGCAGACCTCAGATCACAGTTAAATCCTCTACTTCATAAGAAGAGAAACATTCTATATAGCAGCTAATGGACCTCGTATAATGAGAGCTGATCACTACAGAACACAAATATGGTGTGGCACAAACAATGACAAGAAGAAAAGTATAAAATGATACAAGTTATTCTGGGAACAACAGAAAAACTAGATCATACTTACTGAACATTTGCTTTCTGCTATGTATTTCTCTGCCTGTGGGTCACCAGAGCTGTCCAGACAAATTCAAAATAACAAATTAAATCATATGCTCAAGGGTAATTGCACAAATTCATCTTGCTGATGATGTCTACAGCATATGAATCTACACTTCAATCAAGATTCCTGTTTCCACTCTACAGACACATTTATACGAGAGAAGACAGACCAACAGTTCCGACCGCTGGTATCTTTCAATCTCCTTTCTCCAAACTAATGACCAAAAAAAATACCTATTAGTTAGTGAAAAGGGAAAACAAAATCCAACACATTATTTTAACCTGCTATCCCAAATAATCATTATAAAATATTTCAGTGGCACTTTTGTTGCATTGACTGAAACAACACAACAGCAATAAGCTGACTATTCTTAATCCTCTACTATGTAAAGTTATGCATCTGAAAAGTGCCGAGAAATAAATCAGAATGGACATTATCTTGTAAACTCCTTCCAATGAAAGAGCTGTAACACACAGCTAGGTTATCACTGAAAAGTTTTGTTGCATCTCTGATGTTAGACCTAAACCAACAAGTTTAGTTCTAGGATCACTCTAACTGCCAGTGCAAATCATCACAGCTCCACTAACTGAAAAAAATCACAACAAGTATTACATCAATGTGTTTCACAATTGTAATAAAAGCAATACAAAGTTTCACCCGAATAAAACCACAGTGGATTTTAGCCACAGGAAAACATCCAGGTAACAAGAAGACATTTTAGTTAACAAATTTCAGTATATATCAAAAGCATACACACAACTTGTTACTAAATTTCACAATCTGCTTTTCACAGACAAAATTCAGACATAGAATACTACACATGCCTTTTCTCCTGGAATGAAATGTAGAATAAGAAGTTCATAATATAACAAATTTTAAGATACAACATACTTTCCTGTCAATGCCAGGTTAGCTTAACTACTATCACACCAGATTAAAATGCCTTCAGTACCAATGCTGACACTACGCTTCACCAACCAGCTTTAATGGAGAAAACTAAACTTCTCATCGCCCTTTGCACAGCTGTTCTCTTACCTTCGCCCAAGGATCTGCTTTACTTTCACTACAGTGTTTGAAATATTTCTTATTCTACTTTGCTTTGCAGCTAAACCAACAACCTGAATGAAAAATAAAGAAAAACAAAAAAGTGAGCAACAGGCAGAGCTCCTCTCTTCTCCAAACCACCACCACAGAAGGGAAGCCTCACCTCCTCGCTCTCCGAGAAAGCAACCACCGCAGGAGTGACCCTGTCCCCGGCGTCGTTGGCGACCACGTCGGCCCGGCCATCCTGCGGACAGAGGCACCACCCGTGAGCTGCCCCCCAGTGCACCCTGCGCCCCGTCAGGGCTTCACTCGCTGCGCGACCCGGCAGCGCCGTGAGGGAACAGAGATGACCGCGGCCCACCCTCTCCTCCCGGCAAGGGCCTCCAACCCGCCCAGACGCCTCCGGCCCGGGCCCCGGACATCGCGGGGGGAGCAGCCCCTCAACCCCTCACCTTATAGACGGCAGCGCAGGCACAAGTAGCGCCCAGGTGGACACCGATGGCCGCCATGAACTCTCCCCGGTCCGCGCGCCCCCGCCGCCCCACAATGCACCGCGCGCCCCTCGTTCCCAACCAATCCTGCTCCTCTGTTCTCCCCGGCCGCCAATCAAAGCCCGCACCGCGCTCTCTTGCAAACCAATAACGGAGAGGAGCACGTGAACGTGTCGTCATCGGCGGAGCAAAAAAAAGAGAGAGGGACGTCATCACGCATGGCAACGGGGCAGACTCCCTGCGCTAGGCGCGGGTGATTTGGCGGTAAACGGCCGCTGAGGGGAGTTCGTCAGGCGGAGCCCTGGGCCTGCTCGGGGTCCAGTTTATTTAACCCCAGAAGACCCAACCGTTAAGAAAATAGAGATTAAAATGGAGAAAGGGCGAAGGAGGCTATTTCATGCATGTGCTGGAGTGTGCGTGTTTTATGTCAGTGGCATCTCTCATGGTTTAGTTGCAGGCAATGAAGCACATGGAGACGGTGTAAATATTTTTTTATCAAGTGCTGTAGTTATTAACGAAGCAGTCAAGCTGAAGTGCTGATTTTGCATAATCTAACGAGCCATGACCGATGTTTGAAGGCAAAGCTCAGTGTCTCATTATGTTGCACTTCTGTTGGAGAAATGGATCTTAGCATTACCACGGCGAGGGGGGAGGAAATTATTTTTAATCAGTCCTGATGGAATTTAACATCGTTCACACAGAATTTACTTCACCCTGGCCAGAGCCAGGAAGGCTCCTCATGTGGCCCAGTAATTTCATGTGGCCCAGTAATGGGCGCAGCACAGTTCTCTGTGCCTTAACAGGGATCAGGTCACCTCATATTTGCAGCCTCTCACTGTAAAGATGACAGTGCTTCTGTAGGTATGGGTGCTCATTTGCTTCTCATTTACACAGAAAGTCTAAATGCCCTGCAGTACTATCTCACTGCATCCTTCCAAAGCAAAGACTGTCCTTATCCTACTTTATATATTCGGTCTGTTGAAGGTTAAAGGAATGAATCAAGATCACGTAGAGGTGAAAGGAGTTACCTGGAGTTGCAAAGGGATTTTGTGCCCCAAAACTGATCCTGGGCTTCTTAAGACACAGAACAATCTGCATTTCAGTAACTGAGCTTGCTGAAGTCTGACCAAAGGCTGGAGCTGAGATTGCCAGCAGTCCGTGCTTGGGAGGTGATTGCAGTGTTGATAAAGGTGAAACTTGTACAACAGAAAACAATACCTTTTAAGTTTGTCCAAATTGTAGCTCCTTTCTGCCTCCTCTTGTAAACAGAGGAATGAAAAGAGAAAAAGGGTAGAGGTCGGAAAGACCTGTGGGGACTGGAGAAAGGTGTTGTAGAAGAAAGCAATGACAGAAGTGATGCTTTTGGCAAAAGAAAAGATGGAGGGAATCTGGGAAGAGATGCTGAAGACAGGGTAAAGGAGAGCAGAAACCTCTAGTACAGAAACCAAGAATATTTTTCCTGTGCTTTCCGCCAAATCATCATACCAGTTGCACCATTTATGGCAATATACCGGTATTTAAAACCTAAACCAGTATGTGTAATACGTACGTCAAAAAGTGCTTATGGTCACGCTACTAACATCTATAGAACTAAGCACATCCACGGTTATTTTCCAGTTGTTGTTATGCCATGGAGACATCAGGATGGACACACTGAAGTTCTGCTTATCTTAACTAAAGCGGTTAATGTTCCTTCCAGGTGTAAGCAAACCTGAGTGGAAGCAGGCAAGAAATGCCTTGGCAGAGGTTTGTAGTGGCCAGTAATGTTTCTTGAGGAGTGAAAACCCCTTGTCTGTCTGTGCTCTTCCTATCTTTTCAGGTAGTATCCTTAGCTACAGACTCAGCTACAGACTTAGCTACAGAAGCTCAGAGGCTGCACTGAGCTTGACTGAGCTCAGAGATGGGGTGAACAACCCACTTCTAAGTAAAAGTGGAAGAGCCTGCCCTACTTGCTATGGCAGTCTGTAAGTAAGTGAAAGCCTTAATATGCTTGTTGTTCATTAAAGGTGGGGTTGAGGAGGCAAAAACTGATCTGAGCAGCAGCCTGTATTCAGGACGCAAGAGAATTTAATCTTTCACATGTCCAGGAGAGCTATCTCTCTGAGTCAGAAGGAGGAGAAAAATCCAGCCCCAGTCTGACTGGAGTCCTGCACATCTCTGGGTACCTACATCAAACAAACAAGCCCACCATGCTCCCCCCTGCAACAAACTCACCTCTGATTTGGTCAGGCACTCTGCTGAAACCTCTTAGTAGTATTTCCCAACTGACAAAGCAGTTTCACAAACCTTCACGGCATCAGAGCTGCCCCTTCTCTCCCAGTCTGTGGCACATCTCTCAGCCATCCGAAAAGCAAAGCAGCCACCATCAGACCAGCTGTTAGGACAGTACGACCTAAGCTTGCCCAAGCTTCTTCTGTACTGAGAGCTAGCAGGAAGCCTGAGAGGCTTGAATACAAAAATGGATCCCCCCGATACTGTCTGTTGACTAGGAAAATCACAGAGATTATGACAAAAAGGCAGTAACATCTTCTGAGTTATTTAAAGTGGAAGTAAGCATCTGTGTTGAACAACAGATTTTTTTGCAGCTGGTAAATAGTATATACTCTAAAATGTCCCTTGGGGTGAGGAAAGAAGGATGAGAGAACTTCTTTTAATTATCTTGTGCGTGTTCTGACTTAATTCTCAGGAAATTAAGCTCCAAGGAGGCTAGAGATGGCAGCTGCAAGACTGTGGCCTGTGATTGCCTCCAGCCCAGGGATAGGAACAGAGCCAGTGGAGTCGATTCTCAGGAGAGCTGCAGGAGAGCCTGGCTGCAGGGGGACCTGGGCAGTGGTCCTCCAGGTGGCACTTCCCCCTGGCGTTGAAAATAGCCCTTTCCCCAAGACAGCAGCATGAGACTGTACAGTCCTACTGGAGATGCTGACATCTCTGTTGGAAAACTTGCATTGCCATTGCTTGCCTTCATAAAAGCATCCATGAGATTTTTTTTTTTTTTTTTTCGTAAAAAGAGGCTCTTAAAACTCATCGCCTAAATCCCTCAAAGTAATTACACTATCCTTATTCATTGCATTGCTTATTTTGGGCACAGGAATACATGCTGTTGGGAGGTCTGTCTGTGTATCGCCCCCAAAGTTGCTTGGTTTCAGTGGAGGCTGTAGGCTATTTTTACAGCTAGGTTTGCTGTAACACTTGCCACCCCGTACAAAAGGCACTTGATAAAGTTGATCCCTCATTCCTCATTGCTTCGTAGTCAGAGTACCTAAGTGATAGGGGAGAGGCAAGTTCAGTGAGTGGATCAGATTAATTAAATACTTGTGTTAATTTTTACTAAGCTAAAAACTAAACGGATTGGTTTTCTGGATCAAAGATCAGGGCTGACTGCTATGGAGTCTTCTCACAGCAGTCCAAAAAAGAAGTACATAGAAAGTTTGGCAGGCAAACCTGTTGAAAAGCTGGTATTAATGCCTGTAGGTGGCATAAATGCAGCATGTAATTGCAATGTTACAGATCATCTGCAACATTTAGTCTGTTTGGCAGCTCAGCAGGTTTGCAGTAAAGTTGAAGGCAGATTTATTTTTTTTTACTTACATCACAGTGCATATTAGAGAATATCCCAAGATTTCTTTTATATTTTAGATGACATAAAGCATATTAAACATCTGTTTGGTTTTGCTTGTAAGTCAAGAACGTTAGTTTTCTTTCTCTCTTTTCTTGAAAAACCTTTGAGTGCCTGCAAAATAAATCATCCTTTACTGCACTCCACATCACAAACTTGAGTCACAAAGTAGGAAAAATCTGATTTTCTTAGAAGCCGAAACAACCAAATCTCCAACCTGTACCTGGGGCATTGATCAGTGTCCACTGGATGAGGTGCTGACCCACGCTGAAGTATCCCGAGGGAATCAGCCAATATGACTCCAGCTGATGCAGTTTGTCTGGAAGCAACATTGTCCTGAAGATACAAACCTCTTCCAAGTTACTCCGGCACAGTTCTTCTCTGCTGCCATTCAGCCAATTGTGGATTATTCTTGATAGGAGTAAGGAGGCACTAAAGGCTAATTAAACACAGCAAACATACGTCGTAACTAGAACAGAGAACTAGCACAAGTCACCTTTGACAAGGCTTTGTTGGCTGTTATAAAAATCAAATATGTATGATTTTTCTTTAGAGTAAGAATAAACATGTGCCACAGACAATTGCACGTACAGTCTGTGTTAATAAAACAAGAAATATGTACTATTCTCATTGCTGTTTGGAGAATTGCTGTAGACTGTATCAGGCACTATCATCTCGAGGCACATCTGTGATGGTTGTGGTTGGCTGAACATCTCTATTACTCTTGCCAAGTCTGAGAACTTTTAAACATACATACAAATACAAATTACTTTTTTTTTTTTCCCCCCAAGGAAAATAATAGAAAAATTTTCAAATAACTTCTTTTTAAATTTTTGGCCCTTTTCCTCTTCATGTCCCAGTTTTTTCATCTCCTAAATGATGTCAAGTCCACTTTGCAGGCATGTTGAAAGGTTTTAATAACAGGTAGGAAGTGTACTGAGATCCTTGGCTGAAGGATGCTCTGTAAATATAAAATGTTATGGTTAATAATGCAGATCTAAGTTATGACATGAATTAGAAAGGGTGCCATGAGGCAATCTCAGAGCTTTCCAAGCAAGCTCCATGGTGAAATACGCTTGGAATTCACTTTTGTGTTCTGGGTGGAAAAACTTGTGTTCATTGAGCACTGGCATGAAGCTTCCGCTGTTCAGGGCAAGTTCAATACAAAATTGAATGATGTTTAAACTAGCAGTTTAAGAAGAGCTGACTACCAAAATAGGTCATGATCAGCATCGGGTTAGTTACTGACAAATGTCTTAATTTTATGCAAAGAACTGATGTAGGTGTGAGGGTTGCCAGCTTGACACAAGAAGTTCATTCTGTGCACTGTCAGAGACTTAGTATGTGACCTTGAGGAAGTAATTTAATTTTACTGTTTCTTGAGTTCTTCATCTGAAAAAAAATCCAACCAACCAAGAGTAGCGTTTTCTCTTTCTCTCAAGGGTGTTATGAGGATAACCACGTTAATTAGTTGCCTGCTTAGAGGTGAGTGTAATAGGATGGAGTGGCTAGAACATAGCTCTTCCTTATCTCTGCTGACCAGTCCTGGTCAGTATCATGTCAACTAAATTGATTTTAGCAGAAGGTGATTAAACACAATTAAATGCCCATGTTAAAACCAATGCTAAGATTAGCTTTATTGAACTGAGATCAAAGTGGTGATGGATTCTAAGCTCCTTTTATTAAAAAAGTGTTAATGGGATACATGCAGAGTTGACAGAACAATTTCCTTTCCCACAAACCCACCGCTATCTATAAAGCTAAAAGATGAAATTAGAGTTCTTTTCTTTTAAACTACAGAACAGTCTTTTTTTTTTTTTTTTAAGTGTTAATGATCCCTGTCTTTAGCTAACTTGTTAACATTCCTTTGGCAGTTTTACCAGTTTCTGCTTTTTATTTTCTTGTTGCAGTATGTAAAGAATTTTTGGACAGATTTTACAATTCACTTAAAAGAAATTCAGATTTTGCTGTGGACACCGTAGCTGGTCAGCAGCTGTGGGGATGCAAAAGGAAAAGAACAGCATCTGGAACAATTCTCCTTTGTTTCAAGTTCTGAGAAAGTCCTAGTTAAATGACAGAATTTGTGTTCAATAAAAATCTCTGTCCATCTGCACTTATGGGCATCAATTCAAATCCAGTAATGACAATAATAATGATAATTACGAGTAACAGAGGATAGTCCTGTGGCCTGTGTGAAGCGAATTTGAAGGATCTGTGTTTAATTTTCGGCGTATATGGCTGCATGTTGTTGGACAGCCATTGAAATCAGTGGGACTCTTTCCAGCAGCTTCCCTGGTCATTGGCTAGGGCCCTAAATGGCCTATTACAACAGGGAAAATTAACATAGTTATTGGCAGCTCATCAGCTGATGACTGAATAGATACACTGAAATTCCCTTCCACCTTTCTGGACTGAAACTGGGAATGGCCAGGGGTGCAGAGGAGGGAGGCTGTGCTGCTGCTGAACAAAGAGCCAAACTGTGCTCCCTTAGTGACAACTTCAGGGCTTCAGAGGGATTTCAGGCACTCAATATTTTTTAGTGTGTGATGTTTTGGTTTTAATGACCTGGGTCCAAATAGCTGTCACTTCTGTTGAAAGCTGCATGTGTTTATGGAGACTGAAAGTCTTCCCGTTCAGGGCAGACCTGGGGTCCAAGAGGTTGGGACACTTTATATCGACTGATCCTACCGCAGGAGCTTTGTGCAACCAGTCAGTTTGTGTTGTAAAATCTCTCCACGCTCTGATGTTGATCAGTCGTGCTGCAGGGACTCCTCACTTCTTTGGAAGTGGGGGGGGGAAATCCCTGAGGTCTTCACAGAAGAGCTGCTGCAGAAGATGCTCTGCTTTCTGGTGGCTTACAGGGGACACGTCCCACTCCACCGAGAGGCAGTTTCAGGCCAACTTCAGGAGATACATCTGCAGCACCAATCTCTTCCATGGGCCTACCCTTTGAAGAAAGGCATACGCTGGATTTTCAGCTCTGGATTTTCCCAGGTTATCATTTGGGGATTTTCCTGGCCTGTTCTTATGCCCAGAGGTTATTCCTCTGACTGCTGTTCAACCACAGAGCAAAAAGACAAGATCTGCTCAAGGAACTTACAGTCATAATAAAAGTGGAAAGTGAAGAAATGAGTGAAACCGACAGGAATTCCCTGGGGTGCAGAGAAACAGTGAAATCAGCCTGGCCAAGAGATATGCAGAGGTTTCAGCAGATCAGCCTCCTCCCGTGTGCTGAAGAGCGCTTATCCACCATGGGTCCTGGTGGCACAGATTAGATGGGTAGAGGTGAAAGACTCACCCTTGATTTAGAACCACAGGTGCTCTGTTTGCCTTCTCTATGCTGTAAAAGCTAGTAGGAAAACCCCAGTGATTCCAATGGGATGCATTCTGCCATGAAGAGGAGTGCTTCATTGGTGTATCACCTTACTCATTAATTCATTTAATTGTACATTCATTGTGTTTACTCACGTGACAGACCAACATAATCCAAGGCTTACTTTCAAGATTTATTATAGGTACAAAATTAACCAAAACATTGCCAAATAGTAATAACATCATTCAATGTCACCTTGAAAATCCATTATTTGCACATTATCAACATCCTTTACGAGCAGGTCTGGCACCACTGTGTCCTCCGCTTTGCCATGTGTGTTACACCATGGAAGAGAGAGCTCCATGATCTTACCAAGTGGCTTGTGGCAGTCAACATCCCTGACTTTTGGGTGCCTTCTACTCCCATGGGCTTCTAGGAGTGTGAAAGCATTCCCCACTTTGCAGCATCCCCTCTCTTTGTCTTGGCATTAACTCCCTGTTCTGTGTTTTTCAGTTCTGTTACTGTGGAGCCACCACTAACATACCCACAAAACTTGTTGCTGAAGTCAGTGGCATGATGGATGCCCATGTGTCCCTGCCAAAGATCTGTGAAGAGTTTAAGGCAGCAGATATTCATCTTGGTGAGCTCAGATAAGGTAGGTTGAGGTTTTAATGCAAATTGCTGGGCTTTGGGGTCTCATTGTCTAGTCGCATTCGTGTATCCCTCTGGGTCCCTACCTGCGGACTCTTTCTGTTCTTTAACTTTTCTAAACTGAAGCAGAAAGGGAAATAAATAGTTCTGTACTCACTCCCTCCTTCTTCTCATCTACTTACAGCTTAAGCCAGGAAAAGTAAAGAGTTTGGGGCTTACGCTTTCCTCCTAGCCAGAGCAGTCTTTGTTGGAGGCCTGTCCAGATGACTCACGCGTGTGGATGGGCACTTTCCCAGCTCTGCAGTGAAGGAGGAGCAGTGCCGAGTCCTTCAGAGAGAGGTTGCTTGTTCAAGCTGAGCAGCTGTTAACAAAGACTGCAGAGTTTTAAATAACCCAAATACATGAAATCTCTTCTCCCTCTTCAGTTAATCAGGCCTTGCTTTCTTTGTATGTCAAAAACCTGCTTGCTTTCCTCTTACCCAGACAGTTTTTCATGGCAGACAAAAACTGAATGTAGTACATAAACAGCCAGTCCCATGGACTGAATGAAGCCTCATTTCCAGTGGCTTCGTCTCTTGTGGATCTGCTTCTTTTGTCTCAGTAAAGCACAAGTGTTGGCATAAGCTTTTCTCATGGCTGGGCACTTCTTGTGATTCATTCTCCTGTGTGATTTCTCTGGTGCCTAGTAAGATTTATTCCACAGCCTTTCTCTTGGGGAGGGAAAGGCTCTGGAGATCCCAAACTGTGGGGAAAGAAGTGAGACAGAGGAGCTGGTGCCATTACCTCTAGAGATGTCATGGCCTGGCAAAACTCTGGTCCTTGCCTTTAAATATTTGGAGCTGCAGACAGATGACTGGAGGGCATGGGACTGCAAGCCCATGTCATTTGGGATGCAGGAGCTGCTCTCCCTGACTCCGCCACCGCCTGTGTTAGAGCAATCACTCCACAGCATTTACATGAACTGGGTGATTTTTTCCTCTCTGGCAGCACAGAGGACTTAAGGACAATGTGAAAACTTACATGCTTTTTAAAGCATCTCTCACATTCTTTCCTCTTGCAGAAAGGAAACTGGACTTAAAATGCATGGAGCTCTCCAGGAGGATGAGAGAGGCTGGAAGTACTGACAGGCTGGGGAGAAGTGAGCAGGGTCTGTATGGAGAAAGCAGAGCTTGTGAATCTGATTAAGGAACTGATCCTGAAGTGTATGTGCAGAAACCCCAGATCAGACCTTTAGCTGACACTGGCATCAAGCCCATATTGCTCACAGATACTGTCTAAAGGGGTGGTTGGGGTTTTTATTAGGAGTTTTTTTTGTAGCACCCTAGCAGTGCAAAGCATTTTTCAAACAACTTCAGAAAAGGTTACTAACAGACATACAATCATTAATTATTTACCTTGCAATAGGTGAGCAGAGGTCCCAATATGCCAAGACCTATACATACAGGCACGCGTGCACGCACACACACACACACACACAGAAGCTGGTTTCCTACATTATTCTCTGAGGACATGGTGTAAATAAAGCCACAGACAAAATCCATAAATAAATAAAAGGGCTCTGCCCTGTTACCGGTGAAGTCAAGGGTCTCTCGCTGGTGATACTGAGAGCAGAATTAGCCATGGGGTATTCCTGGAGCACATGGTACTACGCAATGGAGATAGGGAAGGAGAGAAGTGCCAAAACGCAGCAGAAATGAAACTCGTGTGCCCTGGCTTAGCTGCCTGAAGCACAAGGTCTAGGTCTGAGCTAGTTCACACATGGTAGAAATGAGCATCTCAAGAGGCGCTTTCAGCACATTGATTTTCAGAGCACTGGCAAGTCCATCACATGCAGAGATCTCACCTTCAGACAGGTCGTTGACCACAGATGGATCTTATCCTATGTTCCCTATTGCTTTTTCTCTCTTTTTCAGCACAGGTAGGCAACTGAGCAGCAGTACAGATAAACATTACAGCTATTAGTCAGAAAATGCTAACCAAAACTAGTCAGCCTAAAGTCTGTGTTGCTAGGAAACCATCTGCCTCTTACTATGCATTGCTACCATTTGTACGCATCCACTCTTCTGATTTCCTTATTAATATTCTTTGCCTCAGACCCAGTAAGAAATTTCCACTACAAGCTGGCACAGAATCCAATCCTCTTCAGGTCCCACGACAGTTTAATTTAACCTTAGGCTGCTGGTGTAAGTGGCTTCAGTTATTTCATTTTAGTCTGGCAGAAAACTGGCAGAATTCACATGCCCATTTATGCACATGGACATATGCCAACAGGGAGAGCTGAGCCTTGCAGGACATAGCGGTGTGTACTGCCTTCTGGTTTTCCAGCCCCTCCTAGAGGTTTCTTCCTTTCAGCGATGCTGTTAGCTCTGTTGCCTCTTATATATCTTAAGGAACTAACTTGCCTGCTTGTGACTGTCCAACCATATCCAGAGGGAAACCTGGGCAAAAAAAATTAATCTTGCTAAAATTATTTTTCTTAGGACAAGCTACACTGATAGAAGTACCTTTAACCTGTGTTTTTATGTCAATGCTAGGGAGCTCTGTTGATTTACTATACTTGAATTTAAGTCAATATAGTTAAATCGATACCCAACCGGAGCAGAGATTGGATTCCCCATTGATTTTAAGTGCGCCTGACACCAGTAGAGTTTGTAATTTACAAGCACAAGATATATTGATGTGAGGCAGCTTTAAATCTCTCTAGCCACATTGCATAAGCTGCATCCAAGCTCTGCTAAGATTTAGGCTGGGAGTTGGAAGAGGGTTTCCAGTGATACATTCCCAGTCTCCTGATGGTTGCCGATATGTGAGGTCTCCTTCCCCATGCAGTTCTATCAGAAAATTGAAGTTTAGCAAAAATCATGGGGGTTGCTTTTTTTTTGGCGTGTTTTCACGTGAGTTTATTTACAGCGTGTCATTATGCTGTCAGGGTTAGGAAGGGGCTCTGCCTGTGGTGCCATCAGCAGTATGATAGTGCCATGATCTTGGTCTAGGCAGGGCAAGGAGAGCACTGACGAGCAGAAGTCACAGTCTAAGCACTAGCTGCTAACACTGATCAGCAGCAACCAGAAATCACATCACCTTATAATCTCATATGGAGGTATTTGGCACCGGCTGCAACTTCCACAGGCAGCTCCTTGGTCACAAATCCATCTTGCGTTCCTGGAAGGCTCTTGTCTTTTATCTTAGCAGTGAAGGAAGGAGGCAGGGTCCCTGTGGATAACCCTGGCCATTAAACATTACTGAATAAGGTAGAATCCTGGAAAAAACAGTCTTGAGAGAGTGTTTTTAAAAAATCTGAATGTAGGGCACAAAGGAAAAAATTGAAGTGTATCACCTTGCACCTGTAATCTTATAATGGATGGGAGACTCAGTATGTCATAAATGTATGTCCACGTTCCCTTGTGGGGATTATTCCATAATCCATAGAGCTTTGCTGTTTGGGAATAATTCTTGAAGAAGCCTGCATTTTCCTTTGCCTGTTGTCTTTGTAGCAGTTTGCCATGAATACGCAGTCTAGTGGACATGAAGCTATTATAAATAAAAACTTAAGCTCTTTAGACCTACTATAAATACATCTCTTCCCACCTTGGTGTATTGTTCTTTGCCAAAATCTATAGAAATGTAAGGGCTTTGCCACCTCATTTTAGTCTTCTAAACTGAAATTTTCAGAGGATTCCAACAGAATTTGAGTTTTCAACTCTCTTATTCCTGTTTCGGCATTCTTCAAATCCCTTGCAATCAGAGATTTATACAATACATGGTAACAAAACCAGAAAATCCCACTGCTCCGAGACATTGTGCTCATTTGAAGGAATTGTTTGACATGTGCACAGGTAGAGCCTGTGAACTTAATTACAGAAAATGAAGGTGCAGGAAGATCAGCAGAAGGCCATGTACAACCCATAAAAGGAAAGCAGAGGGCTTGTTCATTGTGTTTCTACCTCAATAAGCCCCTGTGTCCCTGTAGGAGTGAGCAGAATCCCTTCCAACCCCACCAGAAAGGAACATGTCATCTCCCATCCTGGGTTGCACTGCCCAGACACCCTCATACTGTGAAAGATGTGGGTGGCAGCAGAACAGGTTATGACATACCGAGTCCTGAGTGAACAGCCTCAGCCTTGACAGGCAGGATCTGAGCTGGTCCCAAAGCCTGAACCTGACAGAAGATCCCTTAATGGCAGGAAAAATACCTTCCTCTGGTAACTTGACCCATCCTAGAAAAAGTGAGACCTACTTTCTACTGGAGCTGGAGGAGCAAAATAAAACAAGATGCAGTACATGCAAAAGAAGCTAGTTCATGCACTGGAAGCCCTTGAAATATGCTGTTATTTCTGTAGCCACATCAAACACCAGTAGAAAAAGGACTCAGATTGCAGTTGGTTAAATGCAATGGTAAAAATGGTAAAAAAACTTCTAATGTGTTACAAATTAATAAATGCCTAAAAGTTCACATCTGAACCTTGGCAGCCTTATCTTGTCTGGAAAACCTGGACTTGAATCACTTAACTGAGCACACATCTCTGGTGCCGTTTGGGATACCCCAGGATGCCCTGTGTCACTTTCAGCTGGGCTGGAAGGATGTGCATCTCCTGGAGGTCCTGTGTCATATCTGCCCACACTGGGTGTCTCAGCCGAGAGAGTTTGAAATGGCTCTAGGTACGTGCGTTGAAGTCACCGAATCGAGCCCATCTTGTTTGGTTTTGCAGTGAATTTTCAGTATTTCCTGTCACAAACATAGGCAGACAGACAGATGGATGGATAACTATACATATATATATATTTAAGTTATTTAGGTACATCTGCTTTAACACAGGAACTAGAGAACTGCATGAAA
Source organism: Cariama cristata (assembly GCF_000690535.1). Classification (NCBI taxonomy): domain Eukaryota; kingdom Metazoa; phylum Chordata; class Aves; order Cariamiformes; family Cariamidae; genus Cariama; species Cariama cristata. Next base: position 27,047 of record NW_009596325.1, read on the forward strand.
ATTGATCTGTCAAATGTGGTTGAAATGCTCTGATAAGCAGGTAAAGACTCTCAATAGATTTTACACTAATGCACTATATTTTTACTACAAACCACTTGGGTTATCCTTAGCTAATTGGAGGGCTTGAATCCATCTGCCCACCAGTGCAGTGCTTGTATGAGGGAGAGAAGTGTTGCATTCTTAGGGACAACGTTCTGGTGTTGCAGATTGGAGACGAAGTTCACTGACGTCAGGAGTTACATTATTGTAGGCCATCAGAAAATCCAGACCCTTGAAACTAATATCTCTGTTGATGTAATTCTCTTGACTTCAGCAGCAACTCATTTATCTATTGGTTTCATTGAATTCACTTGTAGCCCAGCAACTGAAATCTCTGTAAGATTGTTCTTCCAGGTGGGGGTCTTCTTCTGTCTTCCAGTCTTTTCAGATCCCCCAAGCTGACCTGGGCCTAGAGAAGATCATAACTGTATTGAACTGAAACGAACTTAAAAATGCAATTTTGTTTTTTCCCATAGGAAAAAGTATAAACATCGGCCTTTCTGCATACCAATCCCACCATTACTTTAGTAACAACTACAAACATCAAGCGTTATCAATTCTGAAAGCAGACACTGTCTGAAAAACATGCAGCCAACTTCAGGAAGTTACAGAAGAAACTTTACTGAAAGAAAATCTACTGAAAGGAGAAATAGTCCTGTTTTAGACAAACCAGGACAGAAAGGTACTCAAATCACATACAGGCTCAAGTAGAAGTTTTAAAATTAGGAAGGAAAATATTCACTCTGGACAAAACATGGGAGTGGAAATGCTTTGTGTATCAGGTGGGACTCTAGATTAACTGACACAGAAATAGCTGCCATCAGCCCACAGTGTTCTGGAGCTGTCTCTTTCTATAAGTCGACATTTGCTGATGCCAGCAAACTCAGCAGCGTGAAAAGCTATTTTTCCCCTGCTGCTGAGACCACCATTTCATAGACTCTGGCAAAAGAGGTGCCTTCTGTCTCCCAGCATCACATGCCAAGAGAAAGCCTTTTGTCTGCCTACAATAGAGCTAGTGGCAGAGAAGGAAGTTGTGAAACACTAGCTACTGTTGCTGGCGAGTGAGCCGTAAAGGAGGGTTCTGCCAAAAGGACACAGGCTGGGATCTGACCTCCCTTTCTATGCTCATAGCTAGTGTATACAGGTGAAGCCGTCTCTTGTAGGGAGCACTGGAGAAGGGCTGCGTGCTGAGCTGAGCCAAGAACTCCTTGGAAGTTAACAGTGTTGTTAGTGCTGGGGCAGAGATCTGGGTCTGTGTCGGAAACACGGACAATGCTTCCTCTCAATCTTTCCACTGAGGCATTTCTGCCACTTGGGCAATTGCCTTTGATCTCAAAATGCAGCTATGAAATTGGTGGCTATCCCAAATTAAATAATATCCTGGAGGAGGGGGGCCAGAGCAGGAGGGTGGCACTGAGCAGCTTTCAGGCTGGCCAAATTTGGCATCTTTTTTATTTGCTAAAATCTACCTTCTTAGTAGTCCTTGTCTGTGTAACATCCTTGCTTTGTGCAAGATCAGCTCCAGAGTGTCAGAGCAGCAGGACGAGGTGCCTTTGGGCATAGGAGATGTGATGCATTGGTTCCCTCCGGAGCCCAGCAGCCTCTGCTGCTCCTCTCCCCTGCAGTCACCCATGCTCGATGCAGCTTGATCTGGTGGGACACTGATGGCGTGATCCTCTGCGTCTGCTACGGGAGGTGCAGAGCAGAAGAGGGGTGCTATCTGGCCTGATAGCATGGTGCTGTGCGGTGATGAAGGATCTGTTCCCTCCCTGCTAAAGGGCACTCACTGTCTCCTCCCTGCTAGAAGCTGCACAGGGCCATAGGCACATGGCAGTGCATTACTGATTACTTCCAGAATAAGTCTTCAGACTCTCTTTTACAAGCTCAAGGGCTCAGAGACGTATTTTTAAAGTGGAATCTGCAATTCTGGCATTTTCACATGCCTCTGGGAATTGGGAGTTTTAAACACAACAGTAACGACTCCTTCATCCAGCCTTAAACAACCCTACAACTGCTTGACTTGGCTCTTTCACACCTAAATCACACTCTGGATTGCCATTACCTTCCATCTTCAGAAGACATTTTTCTGCAATAAGATGGCTCCTTAAATTTGACTGTTATTTCCACATTTGAGCCATGTGAATTAAATGGCCAGATTTTCGAAGCCTGAAGCACCTGTGACTTCTATTCTTGCCAAATATTTGTTCTTGAAGGTAGACTCAAACACACCTGTGACGTGATTTATCATGACCTGATTATATTGCTGTGAAGTTGAAGGGTGGGTGTGAGGGGGAGGCAGCTATTTAAAATCATTTTCATCGAAATCAGAGCAGTCTACGAGAGCAAGACAGCTGTTAGATACATTGTGGGCACTGAGATGGGAATTCCTGCCTATTTAATCAGGAAGCCAGCTGCAGCCAGCAAAACTGACCCTGGCAAGTCAAGTGGTGGAAAGCTGCACCTGTGAGCTCTGTATGCTCCTGTTGCGGGATTGGGAAATAAAAAAAAAAGAATTTTAAAGACCTGATCAAACAAATGAAACCTGAAGTGTGGAAGCTGTACAGAGGTTAAATGGCAATAGCTCCATCACGGACCATCTTGCAGGCCCAGCTGAGAGAGGACTCAACGCATCGTGTGAGGAGCCATCTGTGCCTAGGAAAATTTCTGGATATCTGTAAAAACAACAACCCTCTGTTAAAACTTCTGTAGCTGGGTTACCATTCCCACTGCCTGAAGTTCTGGATAATTAGCTTTAAGGATATTACAGTGATGCCTTTGGAACGTTGCCTGTGAGGGTTCAGCAAGGAGCTGAGGCAGTCAAATGCCTGCAAGGCCCTGGTGCAGAGGCAGTAGCAAACCCTACCATCTGTGTGTAGCTGAGGCACTGTCAGCAAACATTAAACAAGTGCATTGCATCAATACACACACATATTTCAGCCTGTTGGTTGGAAACTGCCTGTATTCCATATGCGGGCAGGCAGGCAGCACGATGTCTAAGGGCAGCCCCCTCCACCAGCTGCCCACACTGATTCAGGTCAGCTGTTGGACCTGAGCCTGTTGATCTGACAGTTGATTGCTGTGGTTCCTGGTCTCAATGAATGAAGTTTGTTAAGTCACCCACTTCTACTTGAGATGGATTTTATGCAATCATAGACTGGATGACACCAAACTGGGAGGAGTGGCTGATATGCCAAAGGATCGTGCTGCCATCCAAACCTCAACAGGCTGGAGAAGTGGGCCAACAGGAACCTCATAGAATTCAACAAGGAGAAGTGCAAAGTCCTGCATATAGGGAGGAACAACTCCATGTACCAGTACATGCTGGGGGCCACCCAGCTGGAAAGCAGCTTGACAGAAAAGGACCTTGGTGGACACCAGGTTGAACATAAGCCAGCATCATGCCCTTGCAGCAAATGGTATCCTGGGCTGTATTAGACAAAGTATTGCTGGCATGTTGAGGGAGGTGATCCTTCCCCTCTGCTCTCGTGAGACCCCACATGCAGTACTTTGTCCAGTTCTGGGCTCTCCAGTACAAGAGAGACATGGACATGCTGGAGAGAGTCCAGCAAAAGACCAAGATGGTTAAAGGTCTGGAGCATCTCTCCTATGAGGAAAGACTAAGAGAGCTGGGACGGTTCAGCCTGGAGAAGAGAAGGCTCAGGGGGCGTCTTATCAATGTATATAAATACGTACAGGGAGGGTGCAAAGAGGATGGAGCCAGGCCCTTTTTGGTGGTGCCCAGTGACAGGACCAGAGGCAATGGGCACAAACTGAACACAGGATGTTCCCTCTGAACATCAGGAAACACTTTTTGTTTCTACAAAACACCTAACTCTGAGAATGACTGAGCACTGGCACAAGTTGCCCAAGCAAGTTGTGGAGTCTCCATCCTTAGAGATATTCAAAAGCTGACTGGATACGATCCTGGGCAACTGGCTGTAGGTGGCCTTGCTTGAGCAGGGGGTTGGACCAGACAACCTCCAGAGCTCCCTGCCAACCTCTGCTATTCTGTAATCTTGTTTCTTGATTAAATACAGGATCTTGGCCACAGGCACGACTATCCATTTTCCCAAGCAAGAATGTTGCAAAGTAAACAAAGCAAAGTGGTGTGCAGACATAGTCAAAATTAAATTGAAAGTAGCAAAATGATTGAGGACCCTGTTTGGATTAATGACCTAGTGCTGGTCAAGGCCATGGCAAGTGCAGGTTTTATTTAGTGTTTTTAAAAATAGGTTCCCCAAAAGAAAGACTGTTTACTGAAATAATCATTTTGTGAGATGATAATTGCTTTAGTAGGTTCTTTTTTTCCCATAAAAATGTTCTTAGCAAGAAAGGTGACTTCTTTATATAGAGAAAAAAGAGGAGTTTTCTTCATATAAATGAACTCTCAACATTTTTGAAGTGTTTCTATAAAACACCCAGAGATTTACAAGGAAATACAAACCAAAATGTGATTATACATTTTTAAAATATCTCACTGTGCTGCCCTTTTAAATTGATTCTGGTTTTATTACTTACAATTCACTGCTGCGCAGAGATGAAGACCAGGTTTTGTTCAGCAAGTATACAGAACGCAAAGAACAATATATGGCAGAATTCCTATACGGTGATGTATTTTCCAGTCTCTGTGAGGGAAGAAGGAAATACAAGTACTTCCCTCCTGTATCAGAAATTTCTGAGTGAGATTTCATGGCCTGTATGTGACACAGGGTACCTGGCACAGTTCCTTGTGGCTCTCAGATCGGCAGATCCTTCTGTTAGCCACGGAGACTTGGACAGTTAAGGACTCACAGAATCAAAGGAACTGGGTGAATTTATGCTGAGAGGTAATTGTCACGTTGCAATTAGTATAGTCAAGCAGCAAAAGGCAATTTTAAAGGCAAGAGATAATGACAGTGCCTTGTAGTTAAATAGTGCTAATGAAATTTTTTAGGTGGATATGGGGAGGGTTCAAAGAAGAGATCGATGGAATGAGAAGAACCTGGAAGCCCACCTTTCCTGCTCCCAGACATTATTCCCTTCTTTTGCATGTCTCATTTCTCTGCTTTATCCGTACCCAAAATCAGATTCCCAGTCCCCGAGAGCAGGACTGTGCCATAGCCTCAGGTGCTGCAACGTGCAAGCTCCCTCCGTTTGCCTGTATTTGCATGCTGTAAAAGGCAGAATTAGGCAGCGATGGATCTCATCTGCATAACGAAGAGCCCATTCCCGGCACAGAAGGCCACAGAGCAGATTTCCTCTCTCCATGATCCTAATGAGCCATCTGTGGTGTGCAACTGGAAGGGGGCTTGGCCTAGCCAGCAGAGCAGGAAAGGGGCAGCCAGAGAACAATTCCCCCAATCTAGGCTCGGTCGGCATTTCTGTTTATATCAGAGCAGAGCCTGCCCATTGCTGTGCGGAGCAGTAACACAGCTGCAAACCAACGAAAGGAAGGATGAGACCACCCCCCTTTCCCAGGCCAGTTATGCAGAAGCTGGAAAAATCAGAGTTGTTTGAGAAAATCCCCACTGGGAAAGCAGCCTTTGGCTCATCCATTTCCAAAAGGGTATCTGGCAATCTGCTGCATCCGTATGCCAACTTGTGCAAGGAGAGCAGTCATCCTGCAACTGGCCAGGAGGATGGAGGATGCCTCCGGGGCACTGGATCAGGCCATGAGGGTCCAGAGATGCACCTGCTGCATCTAAGATATATTTCCAGACTGAAGAAATGTGGCCAGCAGTTTGAGGAAGGGGATTCTTCCCCTCTTCTCTGCTCTTGTGAGACCTGGAGTACTGTATCCAGTTCTGGGGTCCCCAGTGCGTCCAGAGGAGGGCCACAAAAATGACCAGAGGGCTGGAACACCTCTCCTGTGAAGACAGGCTGAGAGAGTGGGGGTTGTTCAACTTGGACAAGAGAAGACTCTGAGGAGACCTTATTATGGCCTCTCAATATATAAAGGGGGCTTATAAAAAGATCATAAAATCATAGAATTGTTTAGGTTGCAAAAGACCTTTAACATCATCAAGTCCAACTGTTAACCTAGCAATGCCAAGCCCACCACTAAACCGTGTTCCTAAGCACCACATCTACACATCTTTTAAATACCTCCAGGGATGGTGACTCCACCACTTCCCTGGGCAGCCTGTGCCAGATGGGGACAGAATTTTTAAGAAGGCCTGTTGCCATAGGACAACGGGTAATGGTTTTAAACTAAAAGAGGGCAGATTCAGACTAGATATGAGGAAGAAATTTTTTTATGGTGAGGGTGGTGCAACACTGGAAGAGGTTGCCCAGAGAGGCGACAGATGCCCCATCCCTGGGAACATTCAAGGTCAGGTTGAACAGGGTTCTGATCAACCTGATCTGGTTGAAGATGTCCCTGCTCATTGCAGGGGGGTTGGACTAGATGGTCTTTAAAGGTCCCTCCCAACCCAAAGCATTCTATGATTTTAAGTTACAAAGGAGATTTTAAGTTACAAACGAGTTACAACATTCCTTGAAGGTGACCTGCCTTTTGGGGTGATTGCTAAAAATCGTCCATTGGGCAGGTCTATGTTATTTTAAAAGGACTGAATGGATGCTAGAGTGCTTATTTGTAAATTCAAAAGAAATCTTTCTGTGAAGTAAATTCATTGAATCTAAGGAAGTATTTTGTCATTGCTCTTTTGTTTTACATAATGGTCACAGTCACGCCATGTTAATATCAGCGAGTGAGAGTAAAAAATGGAAAATTGCTATAAATGTAAAAAGTTGTGAAGGCTGGTTGTGTAATTGAGAAAAGAGCAGAAAGTAAATGAAGCTAATCAGTTACAAAGTGTCAATTATATTAAAATGTTCTTCCGGCTTGAGTCTTCAAGTGTCATTAGTGCATGAAACGGTATTTTTGAACAATAATATGGTTTTTAATCTTCAATCCTTTAAATTATAAACGGAAGAGATTTTACTCCAGTCTCCTCAAGGACAACTTCTGCTCAGACAGAAGTTTTATTTCAATTGCTGTTAAGCCAGCTATAAGAACAATGGTCTAAATCCACCTCAGAAACTAGTAGCACTTGTTATAAAAGAACTAATTTATTAAGCAGCCTTCAGATTTTCCCAGCTTTCACTGATGGAAGCAACCTGCCCAGCTGGAAGATAGCTAAGTAAACATCATCATCTTTGTTGTACCCATTCCAGCAGCAGAATCAAGACTTGGTTTACAAAAGCTTCTGGCTCCCAGGCCCGGGGCTTTGGTTTTATATGAATATTATTTGCATGGCCAAAAATAGAAAGCCCGAACAGTGACTTTCTTTAACATTAAATGTGCATGCATGCATTGGGAATCATCCTGTCTTTAAATCTGCAGTAGGACAGCACAATTTGTTGAAAAGAACTTTAGTTTAGCCCTTCATTTCCAGCCTTCTGTAATCTCACCAGCTGGGTTTACTTTTTACATGTGTTTTTTCCTAGGTACTCAGTGGCCAGTGTGAATCCCTTAAGGGGATAAGAATTTTTACAGCCCCCCAAAATGATAACCCTTCCTGGGAAGACAGAGGGGCATACTCAGTGTCTACCTCCAGCTGATCATTTAGTCCTGTTGGGTTTTAGTGTTCCAGGGCAGGAGGTTTTTGCAGCCTCCTGGGAGCAAGTTTTTGGAGCTCACTGAACAGGCCAGCTCAAGACCTTCACAATTCGTATTTCCAATGGAATGGTATTTTTTCTTTTTGGACAAAAAGGGATATTTTTTGTTGAATGCCTGAGCTGTAGAGTTAGCTGAAACTCTTCAAGCATCAGACATTGCGATTAAGTCTTAAAAGTGTCAAAACATTTAGAAAATTCAGAAAATGAGTTAAAAAAAAACCTCAAAAAGTTTCCTGTGCATTTTTTAAAACTGGTTTACTATTAAGTAAATTCTTTTGCTAATCAGTCTAAATTTTTCCTGTCTAGAAACACAGGCTCTGCCATAACCGGATGAGACAAATGGTTCCTCTAACCCAGTCATCTACCCTCAGTCATGCCTAATAGCAAGTACAACAGAAGATCAAAGATACTCTGAATTTATTAGGGAATGTTTTGACTACCATAATGAGCTTCTTTCTTAACCTCAATCCCTATACTTCTCAGATAAACACAGAGCACCTTATCTTATTGCTTATCTTACTGGTTTCTTGTTGCATGTCCAGCTGAGCTCTCCAAACCTTCCCTTATGAGCTGATCCCTCTGCCATCCACATTGCTTTTCTCTGAACTCTCTTCTATTAAGCTCCATCTAAGCAGTGCCAAGTTGCTTCTAGATGTATTTCATGTTTTAGGTACACTCTCTTCACATCCAGTTCATCTTTTTGTATAGAACATATATATTGTGTGTATATAGAAAGTATATATTAAGTAGGGGAAGCCAGAAGCTCCGCTGGTTTTCAGCTAAAGTTTGGGCAGTCTGAAAGGAGGTAGAGGAGAAAGCAGGAGGCTGGATTTAATTCCTCTGATCATCCTTTGAGACCTTCATAATTTGAAGACAGTGGAGCTCTACTGATCATCACCAGCTCAAATTTAATCTAAAACTTACGTTGGTGCAATGAACATATTCCTTCTGCAGGCAGCACAGAGGCAGCAGATGGGGCTTATGGCAGGATGAGGAAGAGGAGATGTTGGGGAACACCAAGCTACGGTCAACCCCTCCCAGACAGACATGGGTTTGGGACATGTTTAGAGAATCAGTGCTGCTGTAGGGGCAAAATGATGAGGAAAGAATGGACAATATAGAAACACAAAAGCAGGATGACATGCTGTAAAAATGGTTTCTGCAAAGTAAGATAACCAGCTAGGCTTAGTCCCTGCTGTAAGCGTGGAGTGCCTGAGCTAAATCTGACCCCATGTCTCCTGCTGAGAAGAGAATATAATATCAACCACGTGAAGGAAAAATTTCTCTTGGAGGAATAATACTGAAGACAGGTCAAGAGTTGGCTGTAATTCACCTTCTCCATTTACTTGTGATGTCCAGCTTGCTGAGGCGTTAAGCCAGTACATTTGAGCTTATCATTAATTTATGAGCAAATTCAGGAAGAAAGAAGTGAGTCTTGTCACTTGTCCTAATAATATCTCGTCACACATAAAAATGTGGTTAGCATGCTTGGTTGATTGGTGCAAGGAGATCTGCTTGAACGAAATAAACCTTGAATTGAGTTTTTAGCATTAGTTAGAGTGATGGGCTTAAGCCAAAATCAAATAGCCCCAAGCTGTGAGGAGATTGGGCAAAGGTCTGACTGCTGGGGCTCATGGCTGTCACCTCTTAGATGTCACCACCTGTTCATTTGGGATGTTCTCGGCTTGTAAAGATTTCTCATGTTGTCTTTAAACTCAGGAAAAGACTCACGGGTTAATTACCCTTGCCCTGATCACTTCTCTTACAGTTACAATGGAGCATTTAGCCCTTTTTGTTGATTGAAAAAGCATTTCTGTGGCTCTCACAGCAAGCAGGCACTGAATGTCCTCTCTCCTCAGAGGCAATACAAGCAAACACCTGATTTTTAGAACAACCCCTTTTCACACAGGCATGCATTTGTGCTGCATGGTGATGTTAAGTGATCATGACTTGCTCATGCAACTCGTCTTCACGTAGACCAGTGTCCCTATAAACTCACAAGGAGCTCAGAAAGAGCTGAAGAAAGGCTGGCACGGCAAACTGAAGGCCTAGAAATAAATGAATGTAGGTTGTTGGCTGGCTGGCTTGCTGAAATAATTATTTTAATTCCAAGGGCATCTTACTGTGTAATTAAAGATGTGTCAGATCGCCCGAAGTCTTAGTTGTGCATCACTTTGAAATTACTCTTCCCACCTAAACATCAAATTCTGTTCCCACATAAAAGCAGTTATTTCTTTGGTTGTCTAGTCCTGCCTCTCAGCCTGACCTCTCACAGCCATGAAACCTGTCTGGTGTGTGCCCAGTGTCATCTATACTGCTCAGCTGGTCCCTATGCATGGGTCTGTACCCAGCCTGGTGTCTGTCCACAGCCAAAACCTCAGCCACTGTGGTCTACAAAGCCTTTTTGCAACCAATATTCAGGATTTTCTGGAGATGCTGAGAGCACTTGAACTCCCTTCTTTAATACAGACTTGGTGAAATGACTTTATCAATATTTTCATGTGCTAAGACATCAAGTACCCAAGTGGTACCATATCTAGCCCAATCATGGGATAATACATAAACACTCAAAAATGTAGAGCTAAGTTTAGAGCATAACACAGGAAAACGTCCTAGAGGATTTTACTAGTTTCTCTCAGGCGTTTTTATGAAGTCTAAGGGTTAATAAAGGGAAACGTACTTAGAGGGTACTTGCTTTACAAGAAATAAGAGTCGCTAAACTTTTGTTTCTGTCTAGGCTCAAACTGGTCTTCTTCCGAAGATCTGAATATTTCAGTAGTGTCTTGAAAATATTTTGCCTGTGCCTGTTGTCCTGCCAGGGCCCACGACTGAAAGGAGGCACCAGAAATCCTATGGGAAAGCTTGTTCTGTGACACAGGTCCAGCCTCACATCCTCGGTGGGTCTGTAAAACTCAAATAGACACCCAGGCTTGTAGGTACTTCTTCTGCTTCTGAAGTTCCCTGATCTGAGAGACTGATCCTATCAGACTTCCACTGCTGCGATACTGGAACAAGGTTTAACATCTGTGAGACAGAGAAGTACTATTACCTATCTTTGATAAATTAGAAACCGAGGGAAAGAAGCATCCAAGGTTAGATCCAGTAAAAAAGTGAAGTGATTTAAAAGTTAAGAGGAAAAAAACACCTGAACTTTTATTTATTTGCTGCCCAAAGCAGAGCCCAGAACTTTCAGACAGGCACTCACAGTGCTCTGCAGAAGGGCAGGGCATCCAGGCGGGTGCAAAACAGATCCATCTGCAGTGGAACCACTTCCAGAGGGATCCATGTCCACCCCGATGGATGCAAAGCAAGAGGAAGTTGCTGGATATCAGCACAGCCAGTCTGTTGTCTCCTGGCACTTGCTGAAGGGGAATACTGAGATCAGTGCTGACGCTTTCACCTTAGAAGTGAAGCAAGATGGACCCTGAATGAAAATCATCCTTTTCCCAGTTTTTCAGCTCATTTTTCCCCTCTGAGTTTGCTTTCCCCACTATCAGATCCTCTCCTAACATTTTTCAAGCTTTTTTGGGTCATCAGGTACAACTTTCTCACTCCAAAGGCTGTATGGTCTTCATCCCACCCTGGCAGTATTTACAAGCCAGGAAGCGATACAGAACAGCAAGAGCCCCTGCAGCTCAAAATGCATTGCTGTGCAAGCTGGAGGCCACTTTGGACCTTTCTAAAACCCAACACCAGCATTAAGACAAGCTGGTGTACAAGACGTGTCGGTTAGGAAGGGGTACAAAGAGAACTGCGAGGTTAATGGGGGATGAGGGACCTGAGATTGTTTTGCTTCGGGCACTGACAGTTGACACAATGGGAATTTGACTCTCAATCTTCTGCACTTTGGTGCCTGATGATCTACTGGAAACATGAGTTTCTCTTAATATATCACATTTTTGCTCAATGTCAAGCCTTACAGTAAGATGAAAGGCGCAGTTACAGGGAGGGTGTGATAAGCATCTAACAACATCTAACAACAAACCAGGCTAGAAAATTGAATGGAAGAGTATGGGTTTGTTGGGAAAGATTGAAACCCAAAATTTCTCTTTAGATGTTATTAGCAGGTAGATGTCACGTTTGTATTTGGAGAGCTTTTGTACCAGCAGCTTAAAAGCAAATAAGAGCAAGTCACTGCCCTCAAGAGTTTATAACCTTTTATAAAGAGACAGGATATGTATAGTGGGTCGAAAAAAAAGAGAAGTGATTACTTTCCTTCTTTTTACAGATGGAGATAGAGATCAAATAACATCTCCGTTATCACACAGGAAGCCTGTGGCAGCACAAAAAAGAAGGAACTGGGATTTTCTGGAGGCAGATGCTCTAACCACAAACTCTCCCTCCTTCCATCATTGCCCACATATTTTTCTTTTAACAGCCAGCACTGAGCCACTGCACTCTGAAGAAGGAAACGTCTCCCCTTACGCCCGCCTGACGGCAGATGACTTTTAGTAGGATGCTTCCACAGTTTTCCCTGGGGAACGGAGTGGGCCAGGAGGAGCAGCGGGTGCCTCTGAGAGGAGCTGGGAGAGGCGATGCTGCATGGCCAGGAGCGAGCTGCGTGGCCGGAGGAGGAGCTGCCTGGACAAATCCTGCCTGTGCCACAGGAGCGTGTGCTGGACAGGAACTTGGGGTGCCCACACAGCACCCCGTCTTCTCCTCCCTGACAAAAGCAGGCATTTGTTTTCCCTTCTGAACAATGAACAGCCCAGCCAGAGCCTGAAAGTACATTTTTGATCTAAGTCAGTGATAGGTGAACGATTTGGGGGTTTATTGCTAATCAATACCTGAGTGGCGTAATCGGAGCCAGTTATACTATTGTTATGATGACATTGATACACGTGTCAATGCTGTTATGGCTGGAGAGCTTGGGCTACATTATCTTTTTGCCTCTTTCACCAGGTAACCTGAGGCTGTGGCACTATTGATTGAGGACCGCCTGGTGCTGTAGCGTCCGCTTCTGTAACCATAGCCTGCCGGGGTTATGGGGCTATTGTCAGGGCTTTGTTTAGCTGCTGACAGCTCCGAGGAAGAGCATGCAAGGGTTGCAAAGGTTTTTATTGTGTCTGTGCTTCTTTGCCTTGCAGACAATAGGAACGGGCAGCGGCGAGGAGATTGTGGGCTGACTTTGGTAGAGGACAGAGCAGGAGGTGTAGTACCCCACTTCTGAATGCTCCTGACAGCAGAAAAGGGGGTGCTCTCTCTTAGGAAGGCTGGAATGACATTATGCCTGGGCTTTCATTTTGGGTGCTCTTCTGGATGTGAATGCAGCTTGTTGATTATGCGGATGTGGAAAGCAGGCTAAGTGGATCCGATAACCTGTCATCCAAGATGCATCCTTTCCCTTGCTCAGCCCTGCTCACCTGCTTTGGAAATGCACATGAAAACACTCCGTTTGACCAGCCCAATACAAGCCCTCTAGCCATGGAGGAGGAGAAGACCGAGGCAACCTCAGCAGTGTGCCTGCAGCCATCTGCTATAGCAGCCAGCAGCATCAAGCACGGAGGAAAGAAGGACAGCGAGGAGATGTTCAAAGCCAGCAGATGCTCTGAAAAACACAGTCGCGCAAGCAGCAATTTTAGCAATCATGCTGCTGCTCCGTCAGTGTCTGCTACCACAGAGTCATCAGTGTTTGCTGCTAACGAGCTAAGCCATGATGTTATTGCACTCTGTACTCACATCCCCAGACCATCCATCATCCACGTGCCAAAGGTGAGTGCTCTAGAAGTCGCTATGCAACAAGGTAAGAGAATTGGCTCACTTTAACAAAGTATAAAATGGGAGGAAAAAAATCCATAGGAGCATTTGTCTTGTATTGATTGGCATGCAGTCAAGAAAGGACTAATGGCTGTTCTTACTAAAACAATACAGTATGACAGCTATAGCTTTCCTGCACTATTATCAGAAGCCTTAGGGGATGTTTGTAATAATACCGGGCACTTTTACAGTATGTTTTATTCAGTCATCTTCCTATCTTTTGGTGATCCTCACCCATTTTGGACCAGATCCAAAATCCCTTGAAATGTACAGGCTTTTTTTTTTTTTTTTTCCACGGACTTGAGTGAACGCTGCATTTTTGCCACCTCAGCCAGGTGCCTTGAGGCTGCGGCACCAGTGACTGCAGAATCCTTTTTCCATCTTATTTTTATCTTGTGTGTGCTTGGAGGCAACAGTAAGGTTTTGAGTACAGTTTTTGTGAATTCAAGTTATTCTTACCTGAATAAGAAGATCACAAGCTGGGTATTTTGCCGTTGGTACTACTAAAAAAATGAATAGTAATGGACAAATAGCGCTGTTCTCATTTTCTCTTGGTTAGGTAACTGGAGAACACATGCTTTGTTTCCCCCGATAAACACTGAGGAATAGAAGCCACATGTGTAACTCAACTTTTTTATACCACAGCTTTTATTTACTAGCCCGTTCCTCTACCAATTTCCCTGCCAAATCACATAGATTCAGAGTGCCTCTCCTCACTTCCCCTTCACGGTCTGGTAATAGTGTGTTTGGCAAAGATGTCTGTCCTGCTTCTAGAAGAAGTGTTAGAAAAAGATTTAATATGAGATACATCTGCTGAAATTAAGAAAATTATCAGAATCAGGGTTTCCAGATGGCTTTTGCTGCTATTACCAGAGCTGGGGGCTCTGTAGACCTCCGTTTCAGTCCTGTTGCCATCAATCACAGTCCCTAGGTAGAAAATAAGGAACAACTGGAGCTGCCTGAGAGCAAGAATTTGCTTCAGTGTAAAAGGGAGGGCTGGCTATGGAGGTGCTGGGATCTCTCTTTCATGTGAGGTTTTGAAGAAGAGCTAGTTGACCATTGTCTGGGGATGGAGTAAGTATATTTAGTTTGGCTGTCATTCAAGGAGCCAAACCAGATGCTATCAAGGTCTCCCTCACCACCACATTTCTGTGGTTTCACTTGCATTTTTTTTTTTTTTGGCTTGGGAGGTTCAGGTTGGATGTTAGTAAAGGCTTTCTCACCTGGAGGGTAGTGCAGCATGGAAAGAGGTCACCCAGAAGTGATGGGCGTGCTGTGCTTGGAGGATTTCAAGACTTGGCTGGACAAAGCCAGGGCTGACCTGATGTAGTGTTGACAGCAGTCCTGCTTTGAGCAGAAGGTTGGATAAGAGATGTCAAGAGGCTCCTTCCAGACAATGTTTCTGCGGTTGTGTGATGTATGGATTTTGATGCATGTATGCTACTTGTAAGCACAAGGAATCGGGTTTGGACTGAGGCATCTTTTTGCTGTCACTGAGACAGCAATGCAGCCAGTGGTGCTCATGGCTTTACAACATTTCTGTGACAATTTCTCCCCTCCTTCTGCTCCTACCTGCTCCCTTCCAACCACTTCACCCTGCCTTTGCTCATCTGCTGCTCTTCTCTATACTATCAAAGCCACTGCCGATACCTATCTCATGCCACGAGTGTCCACTGTAGCAGAAGAAGTTCCCTACGTTGGGCACGGACATCTCTAGCCTGCACAGGTCAGTGGTGTTGGAGCAGGCAATGCTGAAGGGCTGACACTGTACCGATCCAAAGATGCTCCCGTGCCTTTGCAATGGTGGAGCAAGGATTCTGCTGACTGACCTGTGCCAGGGGTTTCTCTAGGAGTACACATGGTCAAATTTAGAAGTACAACTTTATAGCAATCGCCAGTCAGAGGCGTAGTCAGGAATGGGCCCCACTGCTCTGGACAATCTGGGTGATTCAAATTATTCAATCATCCAAGTCACCATATCAAATCATCCATCACTGGTTTGGGGTTTTTTTTAAGAACAAGTTACAAAAACATCCATCAGGATGATGTGTGGTCCTGCTGAACACCTTCTTCTAAGTGCCTTGATGTTTTCCTGTCACTGGGGAGACCTGCAAGGAAACTCCTTTTGACAGCTAGGAATTGGGCTTTCTGCTGCCCCTCAGCATTGAGACCTTCCTGCCAAGGTCTGTGGGGTCTTGTTGGTGACACTCATGAAGTCCCACACACATGAGGAGCATTTCTCTCTCCATGACACGCAGAGGCCGGATGTTATATCTGGTCCATCCCAGGCTGTCAGGGCACTCTGCTACCAATGGGCTGAGCTGAGCCAATTTTGGTGGTATGTCGGAGAGAAACAGGAGACCCACAAAGTTCTCAGTGTCTGAGTATCCACGTCCAGCTTTTCTGTAAGGGACTGTGCGTCAGAGACTTGCTCGGCGCCAGCTCTCAGTGCCTTGCTGCTTAACAGTGTCCTCCCTCTCAGCTCTGCCCATCAGCACAACCAGTTTTAAAATGTTAGTACCCTCAATGATTGCCTTCCCAAGCAAAAGGAAAATAAATAATTGAAGCAGAATAAGATGGGGCTATTCACAGAGGCTCTGTGGTGCACCGGTTGGAAGTAGAAGTACAGTGGGTGGAAGAAGGCGTGCAGAATGCGTACCGACTCTGATGGGATGAGAATGAAAGCATGGCAGATGGAGATACCGGGGAATTTGTACTCTCTGCCGCAGCAGGGGAAGAAACATCATAAATAGGGAGAGGAAGAAGAGGGTCCCAGCAACGGGACTGCAGCAGAGAATGGGGAAAAGCCCTGTAATGAAGAGAGAGGGAGGTTATGGTCATGGTGTGTGATGGGCTGGGGACCACACACGCAGCTGCTGGTGTGAGAGGGAGGAAGAAGATGGAGAGAAAAGGTGGTGGGAGGCACACAGGACATCTGGTATACATCTAAGGGAAGGGACTGGAATGCAGGGCTGAGGGAAAATGTGGGCCACGAGAAGAGAAAGAGGACCACAGGGTCTCTGTGAGCAGGGCGTGGGTGGCCTTGTTGGGAGGGCAGAGAGAAAAGGAGAGAAGAAAGCACAGGGCTGCCTGAGAACAGGGGCTGGAGGCATTTCAGTCCCCAAAGCAGAGCTCACACCTGTCCTAAAATAATCATATCCAGACATCGCTAAAGGAGCCAGTGAGGCTCAATGGAGAAGACACAGACTTCCATCCTCCTTGGTATATCTGAACTTCCCTTTGTATCTCAGTTTCTTCAGCTATAAAGCAGACAAAATTTGTCCCCTTTCCTATGCAATCATGATGAAATCTACAAATTAGATAACATATAACTGCTAAGTGGCAAAAGGTAAACATGCCATGTCAACACAGGAATCTCACAGTCCTATTTGAGACCTTTAATTCGTGTTCTTGCATCAAATTCTTCAATAAAAGCTGAAGTAATGTCAGGAAAAATGCTTATACTCTTTTGCCTCTCTCATTTTCAAAATGACATCAGCAAAGGGCTCATGACAAATATGCTGAGAACTTCCAGCACCAAGAGACCTGCTGTCTACCTGTCAGCATAATCCTTTTCAAGCAGAGGATCAGTCCATTTTTCACTAATAGCAGCACAAAATTCTAATTTGAGCACATAATATACTAATTAACAAGATCTTCCAGCTGACCCTCCCCACTGGGACACATAGTCACATATTTTGGATTACAATGGAGTTGCATGCATGTAACCAAATCCAGAATTTGATCAATTATTCCTTTTATGAGAAGACTGCATCTGCTCCAGATGGAGCCAACCTTAAATCCAATATAAACATGATTCCAACAAAAACTAGATTTGAATATAATTACCAAAGAGATTGACTTAGACTTGTTTGGTCACAAATTACTGTGGCAGCAATGTGCTTGTAAATAACTGACCGCCATTTTAATATTTAGAGATTGCCTCGATAATAAAGCATAATTAAATATCAATGAAATTCTCCATGTCTAGCATCTTTGTTCCGATTCTGACATGTAAAGAATTAATTCTTTTGTGTTTTGTATGCTGCCTTGAGGGTCTTTATCAAGACTTTACAAAGCCATAAATCAAAGCTGCCAGAACTACACACTGAAACATGCTTGCTCAATGTTTCAACTTCAGCTACAAGTTCAAAAATTTTCCTGTCTTCTATTTCCAAGTCCAGTTTTAGCCATTGATAAAGCCTGGGGTGGAAACTTAGGAGAAAGCCTTATTGTTCTGAATCAACAACTGTGCTATGACTCCAATAAATGTTTCATGTTGACAAAAGCATATTAGTGACCCTTTCTACTAGCAATATCATTCACCTGACTTGAACTCTGTTGACCTTCAGAGTTCAGCTTGGGTTTTTTTCCAAAACAAAAGAAACCCAAACATCATCCAATGCATTATGGAATCATTTCTTCCCTTTCAAGCTGTTTGAGACACCAAAAATCAGGACCTAAGACCTTAAATGAGAGATCCTGGGAATGATATGTCTGATGAAGTAAGCTGTGCTTCCCATTGCACCTGGGGAGCCTCACTGAAATCAGTCTCACCTGTGATTTCCTATATAAAGTGTCAGTCACACCTTTAGGGCACATAGACATCTTTAGAGGACCTCATAGCTACTTTCAAACCTTGAATGCATAACACTCTCTTTTTCACCTGCACCTTTTTGATACCTAGGTTAGTTATTTGGCTAGAGAAGCTAGAGACTGGATTTGATCCAGTGAAGCTCATTTTCAAGTCTCTGGACGTCAACAGACAGGCTGTTGGTACCATATTGACTCGCAATGACTTTACCAGGCTTTGGACCAGAACTGAGCTGAGTGGCAAGATAATGATGACAGACTCCCAAATTCAAAG
The DNA here is from genome assembly GCF_000690535.1 of Cariama cristata. NCBI lineage: Eukaryota > Metazoa > Chordata > Aves > Cariamiformes > Cariamidae > Cariama > Cariama cristata. Next base: position 45,309 of record NW_009596325.1, read on the forward strand.
GTGTAATTGCACCTGAGTCTGAGCAATTGAAAAGAAACTTCATTAATACCCCTCCCCACATAGAAGATAAATTTCTGTCATCATCCTCATTTTGTTCTTTGGATCTTTCTCTGGCCAGTTTGTAGGTATGGTTTATATCTAAGGTGTTCAAGAATTACACTGCATCAAAGGCTTGAGAGCTTGATTCCTCCCTGCTTGTCACTTTGCACAATTGTTTATACCCATGCAGATCAACTGTAAAACAGAGCCCGATCACAACTTGTCACACATTTACAAGAGGGGAAAGTGCTCATTGCGTGGAGATACAGGACTGCAAAAGATGAGGACAGTTGAGATGGAGGAAACATACCAGTAGTTGCCTAGGTGAAGCCCTACACTGAAGTGGTTAAATTCTGTAAATACATGAAACTCCATAGGTAAACTCCATAAATATATGAAAAATATGAACAGTCCATTTAAAATAACAGGACTTCTCACAGTCAAACTCACATGTACTTGTGGCTTTGTAGTACCAGCTTGTAGAGACACAGTCCTCGGGAGGATTCCTGGCACTGCTCGTGGTCTCCTGGGAAAAGGGCCAAGAGTGGTTGTGTTCAGCTCTCCCCAGCGCCAGATGACCCTGCGGGCCTGAGTGTCCGACTGCTGAAGGAAGCATTTCACGTACACTTTGGGAGTTTTTAAGTATTTTGATGACTAGTTAGCAGCTAAAAATTAGCAGGAAATGAACAGCATTACTTGGTGAACAGCAGCTAGTTGATACTGAACTGATTCCTTTGCTTACCTTTGCAAAGGTTTCACTCCAGCCCTCAGCAGAAGAGGATTGTAGTCATTTTATCAGTGAGACTGTGGAAATTGCATGGGGACAGTCTTTTCTCCAGCACAACAACCAGAAGCTACCTTTATTTTCCCCAAACTTACTCTGGTGCAAATTTGCTTTAATTTAAGCAAATTAAATCCAGAGGGTACATCCCTTCAAAATGCTCAAGCTGGGCAGTCAACTATGCGCTGTGGTTGCCAGAGAAACATTAACACCCTTGGCTCCTCCAGCATTTGCAGGAGCTTAGCACCTCAAATAAAATATCATTTATTTAAATTATATTTACTCTTTAACACTTTGGCAAATTCAGCTGGGAGATTATGGCCTTGGTGATTTGGCCAGAGCCCTCCAAGAAGCTTGAGAGAGTCCTTGGACAGGATTCATTTTTTTTTGACTCTGCTTCCTTGTGCTTTACCACCAAACCCTCTCTTAGTAGTGTATGCTACTGTAATGTTTTCCCTTCATCTCTTCCTCTTAATCTTGACTTTCTAGCTGGCAGCTGCCTGGGGAGAGTGTGTGTGGGCTGGGAGTTCTTGACTCTCAATATAAACAGCACCTAAGTGAAACCAGACTTTCTCATGGTATTTTTTCTTTGCTTTCCACTCCCACATAAACACGGAGGTAACGGCATTGAGCGGTGTAGAGCTTTTCATCCTGGCCAATGCACAACTCATTTACTTCCGTGACCCGCACATATGCAAAATAAAATCCATCCTAGTAGTAGAAGTCGCAAGCTCTGATCAAAGAGACCCCGTGTCCCGTCCCGGGCTGGTGCACATCAGCGTTGCCAGCCCTAAGCTGGCACGTCTCCGCACAGACCGATGAGCACCACCACCCCTCTCCTGCCTGCAGCATTCTGCCATCCAGCAACCGTCCCTTTCATCTTTCACGTGGCATTGCTTGTGTTGATACATAACTACCCAGGATGTGACCTCGACCAAAATGGTGCAGTTTCCTCTATTTGACGTGGAGCTCTTCTTTTTTCTTTTTCTAAACCTAGCTCCTACTCCTTCATTTCTCAGCTTCCATCAGCTGGGTTATTTTTTGCAGAGGGATCATGCAACTTTCAGCTGCTGTTCTGCAATCGCTGAGTGGTAAGGTACAGCCTAAGAGCTTCCTTCATGCCCTCTCTCACCCTGAAACCTATTCCAACAGCTCTTGGTAGTAATGAACCTCCTGTGTGCCAACAATAATAATAGAAATAGTAAAGCTTTCAGGGAGTTCTTGGAAGTCACAAGACCCTTGTTTAAAGGGGATTAAGGAGGAGAATTTGTGAAGTTTCATGAAAGGTACTTCTGAAAACAAGATATTGTAACAAGAGCACTTTGAAACCTCCGCTGGGAAACTGGAGACCAGATGAAACTTGACAGGTTTTGGGTTTCATCACCAACACAGAACAGCCCAGGGTCACTGAAGAGTTCATACCCCTTCTACTCTTAGGGTGAGCACAAGGGTCCTGGGATGCTGCTATGCGAGTAAACACAGGCATCCCATTAGCATTCAGTTTTTTGTTTTTGCTGACTTTAGCACCTGCAGAACTGGTACTGTTCAGCCTTTGTAAGCTTTCTCGTCCCATTTGCATGTTCTCCATAGCCTTGCTCTGAACACAACGTGGATGTTGTCTTAGCATCCTCCTTTCTTCTGCCTTTCAGTAAATTAAAGGGTGTTCACAGCTCTCAAGGGGAGATAAGATGCAGTTTGAATCAATGGAGTAATTACAGAAGAATATGATACTAATGGAGCTGATTTGAATGCGTATCTAAGGATGAATGCTATGGCTCCATGCCCAGACGGTGCACACTTTCCTCATGATGAGTTATTTATGACTTGACACATCGTGGCTCTGCAGTTTTATGGCTCGGCAGCGTTCATGTCGTTGATAAAGCAAACTCTGTCAATATTTTGCATTCTTAGTGATCCAGGCCTGACTGCTGAGCAATATTCCTATCTGATACAGCTGTGGCCACTCTGTCTGCAGCAGCAAAAGCAGAAGAGAAAGGTTGATACAACTTCACCAAGGGCAAATCATGCCTGACTAAGTGGCCGTAGAAGTGGCCTTCTATGATGAAGTGACTGCATCAGTGGGCAAGAGAGGAGCTACTGCTGTCACCTGACTGGACTTCTGGAAGGCCTTTGTTATGGTCCCCCACAACATTCTTGTCTCTAAATTGGAGAGATACAGATTTGATGGATAGACTATTAGATGTATAAGTATTTGGCTGCATGGCCTCATCCAAAGAGTTACACTCAACACCTCAGTGTCCAAGTGGAAACCAGCAATGAGTGGTGTCCCTTAGGGGTCCGTACTGGTACTAATACTATTTAATATCTTCACTAATGACATATTCCGATTGAGTGTACCTTCAGTTTGCAGATGACACCAAGCTGAGTGATGCGGGTGATTTGCTAGAGGGAAGGGATGCCATCCAGAGGGACCTTGACAGGCTTGAGGAGTGGGCCCATGTGAACCTCATGAAGTTCAACAAGGCCAAGTGCAAGGTCCTGCACCTGTGTTGAGTCAATCCCAAGTATCAATTCAGGCTGGGGGATGAATGGATTGAGAGCAGCCCTGAGGAGATGGACTTGGAGATATTGGTGGATGAAAAATTTGGCATGATCCATCAATGTGTGCTTCCAACCCAGAAAGCCAACCATACCCTGGGCTGCATCACAAGAAGTGTGACCAGCAGGTCGAGGGAGGGGATTCTGCCCATCTACTCCGCTCTGGGGAGACCCCCCCTGCAGGACTGCCTTCAGCTCTGTGGACCCCAAGATAAGAAGGATACGGAACTGCTGGAGCAAGTCCAGAGGAGGCTACAAACATGATCTGAGCGCTGGAGCACCTCTGCTGTGAGGACAGGCTGAGAGACTTGGGGTTGTTCAGCCTGGAGAAGAGAAGGCTCCAGGGAGACCTTGTTGCAACCTTTCAGTAGTTAAACAGGGCTTACTTTTACCAGGGCTTGTAGTGACAGGACAAGGGGCAATGGTTTTAAACTGAAAGAGTTTTGGACATAAGGAAGAAATTTTTTGCGCTGAGGATGGTGGAACACTGGAGCAGGTTGTCCAGGGAAGCTGTGGATGCCCCATCACTGGAAGTATTCAAGCCCAGGTTGGATGGGGCTTTGAGCAACCTGGTCTAGTGGAAGGTGTCCCTGCCCATGGCAGGGGGGTGGGAACAAGATGATCTACAAAGGTCCTTTCCAACCCAAACCCTTCTGTGATTCTATGACATCTCTCCTTAATAAAGAAGAAGGGCTGAGCTCAGGTTACCTAAAAGGACACATGGCTTCCCAGAGACATGCAAGAGCTTGGGACCATGCAAGTCTTGACTGCTCTCCCAAACAGAGAGCTCAGGCAGGATAAACCTAACCAGAGAGGCTAGTGACATACTCAGCTTGCACCGCTCCAGCCATGAGGCTGTTTTTCCCCAGTCAGCTGTTGCAGCCCTCTGCTCCAGGTTTTTACAACAGATAAGCATAAGAAAATTATCAAAAACCTGGTTCAGTTTTGATTTCCTCTTGAGACCAGTGTTTTCACTGAGGATCCTCTGCGCTGTATTGGTTTGAAGTCAGTTTTAGTAGCCAGAGTTCTGTACCTAAGGAGCCTACTCCAGCACCAAACTGTTCATCAGCCCCGCAGGAAGTCATTTTCCAGCCTGTAGGACCCTGGAGACTCTGCCTGTGAATCAAGACCAAGTCTTACATGAACATGACTGTATATTGGCCCAGAGACATGAAGCTCAAGAAATCCAAAACTTCATGGATTTTATTTATATAGATACATAAATACACACACACACACACATATATATAAATATATATACATACTATGTATATAATTATAGGTATATCATTATATTCAGATGTAATAGATTGCAGTATAGCTATTTTGGGACCTTCAGAGTCCATGCCCTGTGGCATCACTTGCTTCTGGCATGACAGTGTTCATCTTTGCTTCTGCGTTTCTTATTTGCCCCATAGCCATAGGTTGAGGACTATTGTATGTAGAGATATCATAATACCTACTACACTGGGGCTAGGTTGTAACACAAAATATATATCTGAAAGGCAATGGCTTGGCAGTAGTTCAGCTGTACAATGATATGAGCATTCAGCCTCCTCCAACCAACATGCCTAAATACTGACCTTTAGAAAAGTTGTATATAAACCATTAAAAAGGTCTTATTTCTTGATTATTTTTAATGGAAGCATTTAGACCACAAATAAGTGTGCCAACTGTGGCAAAGACCAAATCATCTGGGCCATTAGTTCCCCTAATGAAACAACTGGGCACAGCCAGACCTAAGTGTTTGATGTGGTCATCCCAAGAGAGATTGCCATTGATTTCAGTGCCTGAGCATCAGATGCAAAATGCTGTTGTTTGAGCTTTGCAGGCTTCAGAACATGCACATGGAGCTCTATTTTGGGTAAAGACTCTACACGGAGACTAAAACCCCTCCAAGAATAATGCCAGGTTTCTGTAATTTAGGACCAGCTATACATTTTGAAAGCAGCCCTATTCTCTCACCCTTTTTTCCATGCACCAGCAGTCATGACTCTCCAGCTGCTCTGTTTAAATTAGTGCTTTTTTGTAACTCTTTAATTAAGCAGGAGAATGCCACAGCAATAGCAGAAGGGACCCTTAGCTTTCCCGCCCTGACACAAAGCAGACATATGCCGTGACTAACAAGACGATGCCTTCTCTGGGGACAGGATGGTCTTTTCACCCATACACACACATAGCTGCCTCCAGTCCTGCTGTTGTGTTGGCTCCGAGAAGAGAAGCTGAGCAAAGGCATATAACAGAGCCAACAAATAATTCAGCCAGTAAAAGTTGTTGAATAGTGTTTAGACCCAGACGCCATAAAACATGTGTTCCTTGCTCTGCAATTTCAGATCGTAAAGGTGAGGAAGGGTAAAAAGATCTAACTGATCTGTTTGGTAACAGAATTTGTGTCTGTCCTTTGGTGTATTATGAAAAACAGTAGCTGGATGCCAGAAGATGAAATTCATTTTTAGGTACCTAAAGTGAAATTTGCACAGATATTTCTTGCTGCTGAGGAACATGAGCCCTTGACTTGGCATCTGTAGGAACCAACCCCAGATAACCAAAATCGGGCATCAAAAAGTAGCAATACTAGAGGACTTTGTTTGAGTGTTAGACTTAAATCTTCCACTGCCTGGCTGAGTGATCTAGACCCTTCTGGGGAACAAAGAAAATGTAATTAAATGCAGCATGACTCTGCTGTCCAGGTTTCAGCTCAATGACATTTCAAATGGCTGATACAATTTCTTTCCAACTGACTGGTGTCTTCACTAGGAAGTGCAAGCGCTCAAGTGATCCAGAGAAGCATCAATACCTGATGGGATGAGGCCGATCTCCCACCAGAGCAGGGTATTTTTCAGACTTAAATTTATTTGTGTGAGCAAAAATTTGCCCTCTTCCCTGTGAGGACCACAGTAACGCGTGTTCAGCTTCTCTGGATGTCTCCATGGGCAGGTCCTTTTCTAATATTAAGGCCAACTCTTCCTCTGCTTCCACAAACCTGTCTCAAAGCTCTTCTGTCTTCTGCCAGCTTCTTCTGCAGACCTGCCAGACCTTGACAGACCATTCCTTTTAGATGCCCAAACTTCTTGGTACTAGCTGTCTCCCTGCTAAGAAGATATGTGGACTTCTAGAGGTTAAAAGCAAACATGTCTTATAATGCAAAAATGAGTTTCAGTTCTGCTTCTGTCTATTCAGCTTCAAAACCTGAGTGAACTTCAGTCTTTCACATTGCATTTTGCCCCACTCTCTGGAGGATGTACATAAGAATTTTTCTTCCAATTTCTCTGCTGTTACTCAATCAGATACGATCCTTTGACAGAAGCATCTAATATTCGTTATGGTGTTACCATACAATTCCCATTATACACAACCTCCACCTTTTGCAGGTTTTCTTAGTTGTGACATTTGCAAATGATTAATTAAGAAAACCCACCAGAATAGATTTGTCTTGTTTCAGCCAAATATAATCATGTAAATAATTTCAAACATTGCAATGTCATAATTTCAAGACAAGTTTGTTTTCACTGCACAGGAGTTCAGCAGTATAACATCTCATATTATAACTTTGTTTAACAGAAAAGTATGTGAAATCAAGTCCCAGATCTTGAGATCCTCTGGTCTGAAATCATGCACAGTTTCTGAAAGGACAGAGTGGCAGTCTCATCTCTCAGGAAGTTCAAACAATAAACTGAAGCACTAAATGAAAATTATTTACACTGAGTCATCATCCATTGGCAGAAGAATCTCACTAGTAGGATGGTTTCTTTTCATGTGCAACTCAGAACAGTGAAAAAGAGAAGTATTTAAGGTCCAAAAATGGCCATGAGATGATACATAAAGGTAGATGTATAGGTGAGGTAGGAGAGCAGAAGAAGAAGAGAATATCTGTGCCTACAAGATCCTCTCTGAAAGTCACAATCACTGCCAATACACCTCTTGACATGACTCCTGTTTGCTGGAGATGGGCATTTCCAGGTGTCTTGCTCTAGCTTAGCAATGGGGTACAAAACAAAGCAGTGTCATCTTGAAAGTCTTCTCCTTCCCTTGGTTCTCACCTTGACAAGGTTTAGCTGGCCCAAACTCAACAGCTGAAGTCATCCACCATCATGACATGTTGGGACATTTTTCAGACTCCTTTCACATACAGCTGTGGCCGTTCTGGTCTCCCTGGTCAAATGAAACTGTTCCTGCTCAGAAGCCTACAGAGGTTGAAGCAATCACATCATGGATGCCACAGTCTTTCGGGTTCATCTTTGCTGCTTGAGGCTTTCATATCCTTTGGGTGTGTACTCCTCCTGGCCCTGGGCAAAGGCTGAGGTGGGCTGGGTCTCTCTTGCTGGTAGCAACTAGTTGCTCCCATAACATCTTCTGCTTCTTGCCTTTACATTGGGATTGTTGGGGTTTTTTTTGTAATATGATTTTAGCATTTCTTGGCCCAGGGGGAATAATCACAGATGGAAATTACCGAGTTTCAGGAGTCCCTCTGGTTCCTGGCCATGACTTTCTGGTGCTTTTCTCCAACTGGGCTCAGTGGGCTGAAACCGGAGCTGCAGCCACGATGGGTAGGGACAGGAGATGGCTTGTGCACCTCAAAGCTCATCTGCTCTCCCCCCATGCACTGCAGCTTGTTCAATAAAAGCTCTTACCTCTTGGTACAAGACATGGCAGGTCTGCTCTGCCTTCCTTCACCCCATCCCTGCAGAGGGACATGTGCCCTGTCTCTTCCCTTCCCTTCTCATCAGAGATGGTTTGAAGCTGGCAGTCATGCCTGACTTTCACCCAACATTAGATGACAGTCTCTGCTGTCTCTTAAAAACCAGAGCATGTTCCAAGTCCTCGTGGATGCTGAGAAAAGCAAGAATACCCTAGAGGCACAGAAAGCAAATAAAATTAACAGTGCTTTAGTATCAAAGCAAATACCATTATTCTGAACATGCCTGGCTTTTGGTTTGAGCATCCCTGGAGCCACGCACACATGCACACACACACGCACACTCACAGAGTGGTGTTTAAAGGCTTCCCAGGAAGGGCAAGAGGATAAAAAACCAGCCTGAGCCCCCCAAGAAGTGTAGAGGGGAGACTCCCAAGAGGGCTCCGAAGGTGCCTGTTGCTCCTGCCCCAGCACGGCTCCAGGGACAGCAGGGGCTGGACCCAGTTATTGGGGCTCTGGCTGAACCTGGTGGCCTTAAGCAACTGCTTGCTCTTATTTTTCTAGCTTTAATTTTTGGGGGATTCTCCAGTTTTCAGAGGGATTTGTCTTTTCTGTAGGAGAATTTTTCCAGCGGGCTTTGCTTGTATGTGTTTGGAAGAAGGCTGACACAAGCGGATTTTAATTAAACCATTCTTTTAGCTCCCCAGGCTAGTGTAATTTAACTTCTTCTCAGAGATAATGTTAACACTTACGTCACTTTTCATCATCATTAGTTTCACTTGTGGAACTGCATTGGAGAGAAACCCCCTGGACGCAAATGCTCATTGAATCCTATTGTTTCAGTTCCCTTCAGCTATCATTTCTCAGCTTAAGAACAAATGTTACCAGCAACAGGAAAGAGCTTGATTTTCCAACAAAATCAGCAAAATTGCACATGCAGAGAACAGACATAATATTTCACTAAGATCTGCCTGGTTAGAGGCATTACTTGTCAATAAAATGAAAAAAACCCAAAACAAAACTGTCAGGTACTGTTGGAAGGGGACTGAAGTGGGAGACTTGCAGATCAGTGGCATCACAGAGGCACAGGTCTGAAGGACAGGAGAGCAGGGATGCGGGGAGGTGGGGAGAGCCCTCCTCTGCTCCCCACTCCGCAGTTCTCCCTCTCTTCTCACTCACTTCTCAGTTCATTAGCAGCCCTGATTGCCATCTGAAGTAATAAAATAAACACCACCTCAAGTGGAGTATCCTAGGATTAGCTGCTCAGGCCTGGCAGAGTATGAGCTCACACTTTGCTGAGCTCTGAAGAACAGGCAGACAAATAAGAAAGTATGGATTGAGTGTGTTGGTTATTATATTGCCCTCCAATGTGCAAAAGCTGTGCTATTTCATTTCAGAGGTTCATCCTTTGTTGCAAGGACAGTGAGGAGGGGCAGCTCTTGTGCAGCAAGGCTTAGTGAGGTCTTAAACCCCAAGAGGAAGGAATGTATATATTCAGATATAAAGACACATCTGGAGCCCAGCTTGCTTTAATGCTGCTCCTAGGAGATTTACTTTGGGTGCTAGACAAAGCTACGATCATTTTGGTAGTTTACATTGACAAGGTGGTGTCCCCCACTCAGCCCATACAGGCATGTAACCAGAGATGTGCTACCGTTCCTCCATTTTACAGGGCAAAATGCTGGGGGGCTTGTGGTGGGTCCCCCATCATCTCCCTGCCCTGGAGGTGGGTGCAGCAAGAGCAGCCACTGGTTGTACCTGCCCTTGGTGCATGCACACCCATGCTCCGGCACAGGAGGGGGAATATTTAAGCCCAGGCTGAGTTTTTGCATATCCTGAACGCTCTCCCTAACCCGCAGGACCCTGTAAATCACGTAGGTTATTTAAAGAAACGATGCTGCTCTCCAAGATGCACCAAGACGTTAGAGGAAAGAAGTCTAATCTAATTTGATGGGTTTCTCATGATGGGTTTCTTTTCTAAAATATAGTGTCACTGTGATTGTAACCTCTGCTCTGATAGCTGTCACAGTATGTGGGTCTGGCCCCTTGGTCCCTTCCCACACGCCTTCCCTTTCTCTCCTCTGAGCCTGCCTTTCATCTCTTATTTCTTAATGTTTCTCCCTAAAGTGCATTTGCTGTTGTAAACCCTAACCTGGCCTTCGAAATGCCTTGGCAAACCTGTGTAAAATATGACAAGAAATGCTAGACACGGTGCTGCTCCCCCCCTTCCTTCCCACCCCCTCCAAAACAACCCAAATATCGCAAGGTTTCGGGCTGATGAGCTCCATGAGCTGTTTTTGCTCACGGCTGTAGACCCAGTGCAGTTGGCTCAAGCTCAGCCGCAGGGGTGGTGGGCTCTTGCAGGAAGGGAAGGGCTGAGAGGTAAATGCAGAGGGATGCGAGTCCCTAACCCAGCCTGTCACTTGAGAAATCACAGCCCGACAGCACAGCCAGTGGGAAGGCAGAGGTGGGAGAGAAGGAGAAACTCCATTAATACTGAAAAACTGGAATTGTGGCAAGTTTTGGCAGCTGACTGAAACCCACCTCGAGCCTGCTTCCTCTCCTGTTCCTCCCGAAGTCAGTGTGGTTTGAACAAGAGCAGCACGGAGACCTGAATGTGTATTTTGTAATTTCACTTTTTTTATTCATTTTACCAAAGCACAAGCATACATCACGACTGAAATAATTTCTGTTTCTGCTAAAGAAATTGGTGGTGGTGGTTTTGTTGTTTGGCAAACAAAACAAAGCAAAAAGCCAAGATGGGAAACTTACATCAGCTCTAATAAGTTTATTAATATTCACCATGGCTGTACATCAGAAAATTCGAGTATCATAATACGGCTTCTTAAAGTATTAATGTTTGATACCAGTGTGGTTATTTCGACTCTGCTCTTCTGTTTTTCCTGGTTGTATCATAAAATGCATCACACAGCCTGACACCTGCTAACCTCTAGAAATACCCAACTACAGTGATGCCGATGATTTTCTGTAAATGATCGGTTCAAAGGCTTTTAACATATTTTGGACCTGAGTCATTACGGATTTCTGGTGATGGCAAAGGGTAATAAGATAATGGGTATGTATTTTCCAGCGCTGTGCTTGACTCATCCTGCCAGCCTGCTCTGTGCAGGTGGAGCTGGCGGGCAAGGACCCAAAACATTTACATTGCACATCGGGTCTGTAAGTGGAACAATAAGGAGCAGCTTAGCAGAGTTACTGAACTGATACAGGAATTTGGCATTGCATCGGCTTTCTTCTTACCTAAGGGGAGTGTGGTGAACATGTGCGACTAATGTTCTGGGTCTTTCAGGGGACACAGGTAATCTAATATGGCGAAGTAAACTTTTTTTCAGGAATAAATTAGAGGTGAGCTACTCCACTTTATTTTTCAACCTCTTTTTTATCCTTGTCCTTCAGCTGGCTTAAAAACAAGGGTGGGGATGTTTGAGAAGGAATCTCCCAGGTAACTGGGATGCAAGGATTTGATGCAGATCTTTCTTTACTGCAAATGATATCATATCATATCATATCTATTATTATCAGGAGACTTGTGCAGCTCTATGACTTGATACACTGCCAGGGTCAGATTAGGAGCTCTGGAAGTTTAGCTTTGATTTCAAAAGGAGATATTTAGCTAATAATCCTTTGCAGGTTCACACAGGAATGCAGAGAGGAGGTGTTTCTAGGCTGAGGGACTGACAGATTTATTACCCTGCTATCTGCCGTGAGCGTGGGCTGGGAAAGGGCAGTGGTGGAAGGCTGCAGAAGGCATTAAACCCTGCCTTGCTGACAGAAGCAAATTGTGGCAGCTTCCCCCTCCCGGCAGCTCATTTCCCTTTCCCCTTCCCCTCTTTTGTCCCCCTTTCTGCTATATCGAGGCACTTTATATAGCGGCTTTGCTAGCTGCACCCCGAAATTGCTACAGCTCTGCTAGTGGTTTTTCTTCAGTTTCTTCTGCTCTCTAAGCAAAAAACATGTAGTATAGAGCACTGTGCTGTGTTTTCAACTTACTGAGCACCTCCTAAGCAGACTTTCCTTCTACTTAGTTCAGGGAGATTCTTACAAACAAAAATCTTCTATTTTGTCTTTGCAAAAGTCTTCTACAGAGAAGACTCTGCAACTTCAGTACCCCAAACTTGCCAGGTACTGCCTAAGATGAGGGTGACGGTTCCTTCTGGGATATTAGATCTGGATTGCACGTCTATTACAAGGACATACTTTCTTCCAGTTTTGGACAAGCTCCTTTTTTAACCCAGATGTCACAAAACAGCATATGCAAACAGCACATGCTTCAGATTTGTGTAGCGCCTCCTCACCTCCCTTTCTCCCCAGCAGCGCCTTCCTCCCCTCCAGAGTTCTCTGCTGCAAGGGAAGGAGCAGTTTCTTCTCCCAGCTTTGACCTGTAGATTGACACATGGCTCAGCTTTGCCCCTGTCTGCACTCCTGCCCTCTCCGTTTGTCTGCTCTGCACCCCGTGTCCCAGATTTGCTGGCACAGCACAGGACCGAGGAGGTTTGGAGCAGGTTTTGGTAAGGCAGGGAGCAGTCTCACTGCGATAACCCCACAGCTCGCGTCCGCGTTGCAACAGGGCTCTGTTCCACCTTGTGCAAAGGCTGAGGTTCACCCTGGTCAGCAGTAGCTGACAAGATACAGGCTCCATGCTCCACTCAGTCCCCTGATCGCTAACCTTGTATCTCCTAAGGCTATCCCAAACATATCCTAAGGATAAGAAGTTATCCTAAAGGAGCTGGGGTGAATGACTTCCCTACAGAGCAACGTTGCATCACAGGTGAGACATGGAAAAAATCCCACCCAGACGGGAGGACTGCTCCATCCTTTGATTTCCACCTTCCTGCATTCATCCAGGATATGCCCTGGCAGATGGTCTGAAGGCTCAGATGATCTGTTGGCCTCAATCAACTGCTCACATAAATTCTGCAAGGAAGTCTGTCAATACTAAAACACCCAAGAAATGAATTTGTGGTAAATTCCTTTGATCTCTCATGAGATATTTGAAACCAGACCATAGCTGACTGTTAAGGTTTGCCTACTTCACGTTTCTGGGAAAGGAACTGCCTTCCTTTACATGTCCCATTTATGCCTCTCATTTATGGCACTCCTGCACTCCTGCAGGATAAAATTGCTCATTTCTGCTGGTATGGCTATGTAAAGTCCTCTAGAGAATTAGAAATCACTGCCTCTCTTCAGAATTTTGTTGTAATAAAAAGAAGGCACTCTGAAAGAAATCCATATGACAAAATGAATAGCCTGAAAGGGCAAAAGAAATCTTTATGCACATCTAATCTAACCTCCCAAAGAGCATAGCCATTGACTATTATGTAGTAATATCCCTACAAAGATCAACAAGAAAACTCAGCAGCATTTCAGCTTGTCTGTGAAAGAGATGTCTGTTTTACTCCATCAGTTTTGAAAGGGGCATTGCTTAGAGCTAAGCAGCGTGGTTTTTTGATTCAGCTACTGCAAAAAGAGGAAAGGAGAGTCAGCCGCCTTCTCATTGCTGTTGGCTGAATTTACTTTTCTTCCTTCTCTAAATTCTGCTGGGTTTAGCCTCCTGTAGGCATTTTTGCTTGGTTAGCTACTAGGAATTGTTCCTTGGTAATGAAGGATGCTTTGTTAGCAGCATCCTAACCACCACATTCCTGATGGGCCTTTGAACTCATGAGAAGGCAACACCTTCCTTTTCTGGAAAGCAATTCTCTTGAACAGTGAGGAGTTGAAGGCTATTTGTGCTTGGAAAGCAGAATATGTCTGAAAGGAATGCAACTGTTTGTTCCCAGCCAAAAATCACACCTGTGAGCCTTTGATTCAGGGAATCCCATTGTGATGAAAAAGGCTTTGTAAAATAGCAGCATGGTCTCCCCCTGCGAAATAGAAGATTAAATCGTGATCACCCTGCTGTTGACTCAACTGTTAGCAGCTGAAATATTATTTGCTCAACACGCTTAACTCGGTTATGATCTGCAGAAAGATGCTGTGGTTAGAGTGCCTTTGAAATGCAATGGAGCCTCACAACTTCCCCATTAAAAGAGAATTATTCGTATTTACCAAAGGGAAAATTAAAAGCAGGTTTTCACAAGAAGTTCAAGCCAAGCCAGCTCTGCCTGGCTGCCAAAAGAGACAGTCCTGCTTCCCCGTCCCGTCCCACCCCACCCTATCCCCAGCCATGCACTCCAGCCAGGGCTAGCAGTTGTGAAACCACATGGTGAGGCAGGTCAGCCTGTTAATCTGGCTGAAAAATGACCCACCAAGCTGATCCAACTTGCTGGTAACTGCACGACAAGTTGTGCTGACACAAGGGAGCAAGCAGGAACGTGTGGCCAGGGCAGGGAGTAGGCAGGACCACACCTTTGGGTGACAACGTGGTCTTAGATTGGCTTAAACTGATTGTGAACCATGGGCATAGCTGAAGGGACATACCAATGTCGGTCCTGGTCCAGGACAGTGAGGTCCTGCTTCCCTCAGAGGGTTTTATAAGCAGAGACCAGAAAATCTCTTGACCAAGGTCAAGAGAAAGGCTGGTGTTGACTGCAACCAGAGCATGGAGAATGTGGGCTGAGTGTGATGGGACCCAAACCCAGCAGCCTGGCCAGCACCCGGGCGTGGGAGCACATCACCAGCTCTGCACTGTCAAGGTTTGTCATAGACAGGAGCTGGTTTATGAAATCCTAACCCTTCACAATCGTACTGCTATAAAGTTGTAAACACACGTGATAGCCCATGTGAGAGGTGCTGGTGGTGTCTCTCCCATGGACAGGTAGAGATGTATTTGCAGGAAGGGACAGAGGCAGTTCCCAAACCCTTTCTTCTCATGAACTCCTTGTATTCCTGCACGTAGGTGAAAAGATGGATTTCCTGGGGCAATGAAGGAGAGATTAACCCTCTCCCCATGGTTACTACCCAGTGTAACATGCATTTAATGAGTTATGCAATGTTAACAATTCTGTTCCCACTGCAGCTGTGTCCTCCCCCAACATGCACATTATATGGGCTGTTCCTGGCTCACAGGCTTTAATATAACCTCAGCGTGGGGATGTCTTTCTCCAGATATCGTTTCTGTGGTCTGCATTTTTGCATGCTTCATACTGTGATACATACTGTACAAGGCCTCCAGCTCTGCGGCTGACGTATAGCTCAGCCCCCCACGTGCCACCTGCACAGAAGGGGGTTGGAGTAAAGTTGGGGATAAATCACTGAGAAGGAACGTGCCCATTAAGGGGGGACGTGACAAACCTCTGCACTAAGACATCATAGGGCTGTGCATGTTGTTTGCATCTTGTTAAAGCAGAACATTTTTAGATCATATTTCTACCAACAATACTGCTGACTAAGGATGAAAGAGCTTTTCAAGGTTCTTTGCCTCATTTTCTTGTCTCATGCCAGCAGAGAAGTGCAGCCTCTCTGATCTGGGTGCTGGGTGTCCAGAGAGTCAGGCCACCACTGCTGCAGCTGTCCATCCGCCTTGCACCGTACATGTGCCATCAGGTTGTTCCCAAACCATAATGAAGAGTTTTCTACTTGGCAAATCCCAGCTAGAAAAGTGAGACTCCTAATCCTGGGCCATCCAGAGCTGTAAGGACAGGGCTACAACAAGGCAAGGGAACAGGCAGAGTGGTTGAAACCGAGAAACCATCTTTCAAGGCTCCCACAGCATAAATTCAAGATCAAATTTATTGTTACAGACTAGCATGACACCAAAAAGGGCAGTCCATCATCTCCTCCTTCCTTCCCCACATTGCTGTCCTTGTGCTGGCATGAAGACCAGTGCATTTACACAGTGACCGGGGATAGGGAACTGTTAGAGGATTGCTATGCTGACAGTCTTAACTGCAGCAGAGAAGAGCTTCACTCCAACCGGTTTGCTCCTCTGAAGCTCATGTTGTGGCTTTCAGTGCTGGTGCTGATCTAGGTGGAAAGAAAGCATCCATCCTGCACTTAAACCGTCCCTCTCTGGAGCTCTCCCTCTTCCCCCAGACTGTGAGGATCACTGTTTTGTGGATCACGGGACCATGCAGGACCCAGATGTTGTCCTTGCCTCGCGCTGTGCTGTATCGCAGGCACCAGCATTGCTTTTGGCTGTCCGCAACTCTCCTGCTGAGTGGCCTGACCACAAGTACTATGCAGCTCTGGTTGGTCGTGGGGAGACGATGAGCAATGGTCTGAACAGTAAGACACACCACTGTTGCTGATTTCAATGATTTTATGTTAGGCACTGCTTAGAAGATTCCATTTCTCTGCTGTAAAATTATGGCAGTCCAAGTTCCCAGCGAGGGGGTTCAGGCCCCTTCCTTGAACTTTTTATTATTGTTCTGAATCCAACCCCAAACTCATTTGGATTGGACTCCCCATTGGTTTTCCCCTGTCTTGTTCTAAAGGCTCTACTGCACGCTTCCCATAGGACTATTCTGCTAGAAAACACATTTATTATTAGAATTGTTAAAGCTACTTTGCTGATAAAGATCTCATCCTTCCTCCCCTCGAAAGCTCTACCAAGCTTCAGTAGAAATAAGAGCTCAGAGACTGCTGCCGTTTCGCTGCTGGCTGTCCCATCCCTCAGTGTAGGGTTGCAGGAGGGATTTGGGAGTGTTTGCTTCACGACTCAGAAGGGTCTTTCCAGCCTGGCAGACCCATGTGCCACAGCTTCAGGCAGGGACTTGCTCTGGCAGGTCTCTCTCCAGCCCTTCTCTGACTATACAAGATCATCAGCCTGTTCTTTCCAACTTGTGGGAAATAATTGGGTTTTCTGCAAGGCTGGCATCTCACTGCACTTTCCATGACTGAGGTTGAGCTGGGCTTTGTTAGGCTCTGTAGGTTTGGGTACCCATAGACCTTAGTGTATCTTCTGCGCTTGGTCAGCAGCCAGAGCTCGCAGTGGAGAGTGTGCTCTGGGAAATGGGGATGCTTACGAAAGTGGTTTTGGTTTGGTCGAACTTTCACAACAAGAACAAAGCAGGTTGGAGAAGTCTTTTTCCATAAGATTATAACAAATTTAAAGCAAGTCACTTTTGGGACAAGAGTACAGTGACCCCTATCTGAGTGACCAATTAATAACCAAGAACCATGGTTATTACACTAATTAATTTATTAATAGCCAAGTACCAGTCATGAAAGAAAGGTACTTGCCTTTCTGAGACGTCTATCTGAATGTATTAACATTGCGTGACTAATTTGCACTTTTGAGCAGACTAATTTGTACATTAATCTGAGTCGAATTTATAGCATGCCACATTTTTTCCAAAGTGCAGTTCAATTCCAGTTTTTCAGCACTAACAGACATTTATGATTGCAGAAGTGAAGTTGAAAAATAAACCAGAGACTGCAGAACCCTATTTACCCCGAAAGTTTGGTGATTGGTGGAGGCCAGACAGATTTATGTATTTCCCCTTGTAGAGGTCACATATTTTTAGTTCACAGATAGTTTTGTGAGATGCAGAAGAAGAATCCGAGACGAAAGTAACTGGAGACTTTTTAAGGTTGATTCTGGTGGCTATATCTCTTGCTCTGTTGGCTTTTTTTTTGAAATTATTCTAAGAATAGAACACCACTGGATATATAGGGCTGGGACAGATGGATGGCAGAGGTTCTCCAGGAGTCTGCAGTGGTGAAGGGTTACACTTGAAACTTGGGCATGGGGGGTCGAGAAACCTATTGAGGATTATGTAAAAGAGAACCAGCATGTGCCCAGGGCCAAAGAGGAGGTCTCTGCTAGAGGACCCCAATGGGGGAGGTTTGCATTGGAGAGGAGGGAGATGGGCTGCTGTAAAGGTGTGGGGAGCAGGAGGCAAAGATAGTTTTGCTTTGGGTTTTACAGCTAAGACCCCAGATGCTAATGCAGGAGGGGTGTTGTGTGACTGACTGAGCGAAGCTGTTGGGAAACCTGGAAAAAGGGAATGGAGGCGATGGCCATGTGGGAGGCTGATGGGCTTGTACATGTGGTACATTTGAATATCACATGGGAAACATGAAGCAGGACTGGGAGTTGTAACTCACACAGCAGGGCTCCATCTAAGTTTACTTGGGAAAGCCCAGAAGTCACTGAAGGTGCTGGAGAACGTATTTCTAAACAGGAAGATCTGCTTGGTAAATGCTAGTGGTATCTACACACATGTAGTACAAAGCAAGGAATGTCAAGAAGTTCACGTCCTGTGACATATGGTCCATAGAAGCCATTCTGCTGATGTCACTGCAATGCTGTTTGACCCAAGTGCCATCTGGATTGCTGTGTCACTTGGTGCCTCTAGTGTGCCATGTGTCTTAGTCCAGAAAATAATGAAGATTCAGGTTGGAAGCATTCTCCAATGAAGCTGGCTGTGGCGTCTACTTTTGCCCTTAGTTTGCCCTGTAGTACTCACATATTCACAAGATGGGCTTCTCCCTCTCTTTGCAGCCTGCCAGGTAATGTGTACCCACACTCACATCCAAATGTGTGATTAAGGTTGATTTGGACGAGCCCTTGGGCTGTTTTGATTTCCCTTGGGAGCTGCAGTGATCCCTCACAAGTCCCCGGGAATGCTGTCACCATCCATTCCACCCGACGGGACCTAGGGTGACAGGGCACGAGGGGACAGTGTGCTCCGCAGGACGCTCATCCCGCATCCCAGCTGGCCCATCCTGGCACGGAGGCTTCCCAGGCAAAGGAGCACACAAGGCTGGATGATGGCGTGTGGGGACCCAAAGGCACGGAGCCTCCATGCCCTTTTGAGGCTCTGCTCGCAGGACACGTGCACGTAGCATCCTCTGCCATCCCAAGCGGCATTATTTCCTTCCACTGCTGTAGCCTGAGGGAGATCAGCTCAGTGTTACAAAGGGAAAAATGAGAAGATAAAAAAATATCTCAGCTGTTCCCCTGCTGTGCTGGAGCAGGTTTAGCTCCTGCCTTCTGGAAAAGGTCCTACTGGGAAATCATACACATCCCCCAGCACTTTAAAAACCATTGTGAGGCAGTTAGAGGGAAGGACAGTGCTGCAGACTTCAAGCTTTGCTTTTATAATCTGATTATCTGCAGGATTTCTCTAGCAAAGGCAACACAAGCACAGTACCTGTGCTGCGTCAGCCACCCAGACACACCTGGCCTTGGGAGGGACACTTGTCCGTGGGTGACCTGTAGGTCAGAGCATCCTCTAAGGTCTTAATTCCTGGCAATGGGAAAATGACTGGTTTGACTTTTCTAAAAGTCAAAAAACTTTTTTCAAAAAACCCATTTTTTGAAAGTGTTTCCCCCCCCAGTCACCTCTGGGTATAATTCTCTGAAGCCTTCTGAGTTCTCCATCAAACTGAGAAGTGAAACATCGCTCCCCCACACCCGTTTCCTCCCTTTTAATAGTGACATGAAGAGCTGGAAGGAGAAGGGAAAATATATGAGCAAACATTTGTTTGCTTCTAAAATAAAGTCCAATTAAGAAACAAGAGATAGGACTACAGCTTTGCCACCCCTGCTTCCCCTGCCCCACCAGCTCTGCTGGAAGGGACCTCTCTTACCCAAATACCCAAGCTCTGCTAATCAGTAAATCCACTTGTGTAACCAGGGTGAAGGCAGTTTGCTGTCAGTTAGTGCATCGTGGTGGTGTCCCTGCTTGGAAGCTGTGCTGCACATCCCCAGTGCTTTCAGCGTCAAGCATGGGAGCATCCTGGTGTGACTCAGAGCCTGTATCCCTCTGATTCTGCATCTTTCATGTTCCTCTGCTTCTCTGGTGCAGTGAAAGTGCTGGGATCTCTGGTTTGCAGCTGATATGGGGACTCTGACCCCTGCACAAGCCCAGGGGCAACAGCGTGGGCAAGGGAGGCTTTTAGAGAAGGGAGAGGAACGAGATATGTGAGTGGGTCTGGGGGTGTCCTGGAGCACAACCCACTCCCAGGGAAAAGCAAGGCTCCTCAAAGGCTCTTCACTGTAGATCTCTCCTGCGAATTTGGAGAATCACCTGCAATATATGCTGGGATGTCAGAGGCCTGAGATTAGTCAGGTACAGCCCTGATGTGGGACCTTTTCCAATCCTGGGTGTTTGGCAGCTGGCTTTAACCACAGAAACTGGCAGCTTCTGCTTTCTCAATTTTTATTGCAAAGCCCTTTGCAGGATTGCACAACTTGGCCTCATGTCTCAGTCATCTGGCAGTATTATGGCATGAAGTGCAAATATATAAATGAGGATTTGATGAGGTTTTCCTTTCTTTCCCTCTTCCTCTTCTCCTTTTACTTTCAACTCTGTTGCTTGCTTTAGGTAAACTTACTTGCCTATCTTTGCTAGCTATGGAACATAGTGGTGTCCTTTAACTGTAGCAGATACAATGACAACCTGTCCTCCTTAGGCTAGTATGATTGTTTGCTGTGAATGAGGCTGAATTTCATTTTATGTTGCTGCCTAATGAAAGGCTTTTTGTAAGCTGCTTCACCCCTGAAGTCTGTGAGCTCTCCCGACACAATCAGTGTCCAAGTTCATCCAGCAAATCCGGTTCCACAGGTGATATAAATCTTAGCATGTGCGGGATGCCAGCACGGGAACAATTCCTTGTGCCTTGGTCCTTCTGGTTGAGATTACCTCAACTGCAAATATGTGAAGGATATAAACATGGGGAGGCAGCAAAGGATGGTCTCAGCTGGCAGGGCAGCTGTGCCAAGAAGGGCTGGGTAATAGCATCCAGCAGCATCTTCCCTGAGCACCAAAGCCGAGGCCACTAACATGCAGCAAGGGTGAGGAGATGCGGGAATATATTTATTGAAGGAAATTATGTTCTAGGCTGTGCTCATTAAATATCCAGTCTCTCAAATATAGCCACGCACTGGCAGGATCACCAGAACTGATCTGGGGTGCAATGGAAGTTGAAGGAAACTGTTCCCAGCAACTAAACATCCCAAGGATAAGACTTTAAGCAAATTTCAGTGAAAGTAAAGAAAAATACAATGCAAATATTGCATAAGACACATATACTTAAAGGAAAAAAACATATTATCTTAAATTTTGCATTCTGAGAGTCAAAGAAACGCTAGCAGGTAGCCAGCCCATTAGTGATGAACCTTATCGTTCTTCAGAGACTAAAGATCTTCACACAGCTGTTGGTGGGAAGCTCAGCTTGTGCAGTAGTTCAGCCTTAGAGAAAGAGCGAGCACAGCCTTCTGTAGTGGTCTGCTTCCTGGGACAGAGCTCCATGAATGCGCATGTGGCAAGCAGCTGTGCACCTCATGGTCAAGCTGTGGTTAGATCAGGCTGTTATCACTGAAAAGTTTATTGCTTTTAAAGGGTCTTGATAAGGATCACTTCCCTTGGTAGGTGACATGTTTTCTCCCCTAATTTGGGCGAGTGGCCGATGTAGGCTGTGGACCCTCACCAAGCCCAATAAAGGTCTATTCAGCAGAAGGACAAGAGTCACTCAACCCTGGGGTGCTCCTTTAGCGTGGGTAGGAAAAGACAATGTATTTGAATTGATGATTTATGTTCAAATGCTTCCTGATGACCCCCAGTGTGTACCCTAAAAAGATTAATTTATCTTCTCTCCAAGTAGAGAAGTGTAACCATTTGGGGATAGAAAACATGTTTCTAAGAAATAATGGCTATCTGTAGACTTATTTAATGTGAAGTGGGGATCAGTGCCTGGTGATGTGGAGGGAAGCCTGCATGACTTGTTCTTTGTGAAAAATTTGTGCAAATACTGTTATTGTGATAAACATGATCTATTTTTGTGTCCTCTATGTAGAAAAGCATACGTGCATCTGCTATGTGAAGGTAGGGAGACCTAGCTCATCCCTCTGCCTGTGTCCAGCTCCCATCTTAAATTTCCTCCTCCCGCTGCCCAGAAACTCCTGTGTAACTGCTGCATTGACATTTTGCTGCCAGTTTTTGGACGGATCTCCTCTGCTCTGCCTCTGGCCAGCTCCTTTATGGACAGAAAGCTTCTACCAGGCTCCCCAGTGACAAATATCTGGCCATATCCCATGGCCCCGTTCTGCTTGAGCGCTTTGCCACGTGTAACGCAGTGGGTTACCGTCTCCTCTTTGGCTCTGGACTGACTCACTATTGATTTTTGTGAGGTTTATCCTCCCTTTCTGATTTGAGGAAAATTCATCACAGTGCTGTAAATGTCTTAGAAAAGGGATATAAAGGGATTTCTTTTTTTCATAAATATTAAGCAGTACTTTCCATTGTAGCCTCCTGTCTCCTCAGCTTCCCAAAGTAATGACACATAGCTTTAATCTCTCCAACTCCTACTCTTTTCACAGCTCTAGCCACTCTATTATTATTAAAAATGTGGCTATTCCAGGCAATTGTCAGTAAATTTTGTCTTTGGGGAGTGGGATCAGCCTGTAGCCAGGAGTAAGTGTGTGTCTTTTTGCAAGCACAGAAGCAAATATTGCAGGAAAGGCAGAAACCAGGATAGTAAAAAACATAGAAATCAACAAGCTGAGCCAGGGAATGTGCTGTGTTGTAGCAGTGAGTTGGTTGTAGATAAGCTGTCTGAAAATCACAGTCTTTCTGGTGGGTACTTTTTCCTGGGAAAAGAAAACGAAGCAAAATTTGATTTTGTTCCAAACTGATCCAAATGCAAGAGCCTTCAAAATTTCCACAAACATCCTGCATCCTGCAAGAAGCCTATAAAATGCTGGGTCCCCAGCAAGGTTTTGATTTATTTTTTCTGTATGTATTATAAGACCAGACATCTTCCCTCCTCCCCTTCATTCAGTTTGTATCTGCAAACTCTTACTCAGTTTAGAAATACATAAAACTTGCAGACCCAGCCTACTCTCAGGGCCACCTTTGAGACCCAGAGGGTGGAAACGCAGGAATGACTTTCTATTTTTGACAAAAAGGATGGAGACTGGAATATGATACCAAGTTGAGACATTAGAGTTAAGTGTTTGAGAGGCCTTTTTTATCTTGAGGTGGAATTAAAATTTGTTGATGCATCGGTGCATTTTAATACAATCAAGAGGCTTAAAGAGAGCCAAAGTGAGGCTTTTATTTCAACTGGAAAGTGGTTTCTGCCCAAAGAAATTGTGAGAAATGTTTCTATAAGGAGACAAAGAGGTTTTCCAGGCAGAAAGTACAAAAGCATTTATATGGGCTTCAGCATTTGATCACAAAGCCCAGGGTAAGGCTGGAGAGAGCTAGTGACAAAGCTTTCTTGCTTGAGGAAAACCAGCAAGAGGGAGCGGAACTACAGGAAGAGATCAGGCGAGACCAGTTTGACCGGCTTTAAACCCCCCCAAAGTGCCTCCTGTCTTTGTAAAAAGCCTTTCTACCATAAAGATGACACTTTGCAATGCTGGCTTTGCCACTAACCTTGTAACTCTACCAGCCAAAATAAAAATGAGGCGAGGAGTGATTCCTCTCAAAATCAAAAACCTTTCTCCAAATACAATTTTGAGAAATACTGCTCATTTCTATACACATGTTTGTATATTAAAAAAAGGAGACAGAAGCAAACCCGAGTCCAGGAAATTCCCCAGTGACTTGCTATCGATTTTATGCAGAAAGAGCTCAGAACTCACAGCAATGGGCAGCATACACGCAACCCATAACACATCCAGAAGCTTCTTCTAGAGCTGAAAACCCTGACCCAAGAACAGCCTCTGGCTCCCACATACTGTTGTGCTCTGTGACTTCCACTGCATAAAGACAAATGTGCCTGCCTTAGACCCACAACCTAAATTAAAGACGAGGGGAATCTCTGCTTCTCAAGGACCTCCGACCTGGGTGAGGATGGATGGATGGCCGTGTGGCCCAGTAGCTCTTTTCTGACCTTGAAGTGAGGCTGGAGCCTTTGAAGAGGACAACAGATGGGACTCAGCGTTGGTGGCAGACTGCACACGTAGTGCCTTCAGAGCAATTTGCCCCACTGCAAGACTGCATAGTTGGCCACGTACAAAGGCTGAATGTAAAGATGAAGATGGCCACATTGGTCCCAGATGATGGGACAAAGTGTCCCTTAAAAACAGAGGTGTAAGGAGGTGTTGCTGCTGGCACCAAATGCTTCTACAGAAAAGGGAAGGTCAATCAATACCATGGGACTTCTACTCTTCTACTACTCCAAAATGGACTGGAGACCTCTGGGAGGAGGAGGCAAGTGACCAGGTAGACCAGTGCTCATTCTTGTTTGAGACAGCTGGTGGTATTGGTGGTCTCTGGTGGGTATCATGACAAGTCTGGATGTAGTCCTTAAGCACTTTGCAAAAGAAAGGAAGGAGCCAGCTGACATGGCTGGGAGACAAAGTCAATGGCTCGGCACTCCTAAAGCCAGGTTCATTTAGGAGCCTGCTTCTGCATTGTGAAGACCATTATTTTTGGTTAGTCTTCAGCCTAGTCCTGAGTTACTATGAAGGGATACAAAACGCTGCAACAGTGGCTAACATATAAGTGCACTGATTCTGTCAACTTCTGATAAGCTAGTGAGCAAAGCAACAGTCATGGTGTCTCTGCTTAATATATGTTTGTTCCCCTGATTTTTGCATGTGTTAGGGTTTTGTCAAACTCACTTCTCAAGGTTCATTAGTTTTCCTGATAGGAGGTCAAAGGGGAGAGTATTTCCTAAAAATTTTCAAGACTTTTTTGTTGAGGGAATAAGATGGGATTTTTTTTAGTCTGTATCAAGTTTTATATGTGTAGAAATAAAATATTTTTAGGGATCCCACTAAAGCCAATTGTGACCCTGATCAAACAATGTTCTTACACAGGAGTTTATCAAAGTCAATAATACAAACAGTGCCAGTCTGGATGGATTAGAGATACTTCATTCTCCACCACTTTGAAGGTAAACATTATATCTGACACCCAGAATGAAATTGTTCCTACACCTTTGGTTAGTCTGTGGAACCCTGAGCAGCACATTCCCACAGGTTTATAGGCATTTCCTAATAAATTGGTAGGTTAAGCCCTTTTTGGTGCTGACCCTTACGGGCCTGAAGCTCAGCTACAGGGACACCAACTACCAGTAAATTCCAATGGGGCATCTGCATTTCGGTGATCCTGTGGTTCCAACAGTTCAGTTGGCTGTCATAAAACCCAGCTCCAGAGACACTACTGAGCACTTCACTGTAGTGTTCTCCAGATACCACTGGAATGATGCAGAAAATCCAGACAGACAGACAGACACATCTGCTTAGGTAGGTTTCCTACCCATCTCTTCATCTTTCCTCCTATTCTTTGTGGAGAACGATTCAGTTGGTGTGGAGCCAATATAAAGGGCTGATGTTGTGCCTCACCTACTGGGTCCTGGACTAGGGAGACTGGTTTGGCTTTTGTCACCTGTCCTGTGGTCCTTGTGGGCAATTTCAAGTTTGCATGAGCAATTCACAGACTATTCTAAATTATTTGGAGCTCAGCGTGGTGATGATCATGCTGCAAACTTGGGATTCAAAGTGACCTTCACAGTGGCACCTTCCTTCCACTTTGAGGAGAGCTCCATGAAGGTGACACTTGGAGCTTGTGCCTGGGTCAGGTGTCAGGGCTTTGGCCAGGACAAGCCAGAAAGTCCTTTCTCCTCAGGAGGAGTAATTCTGGCAGTTCTCAGAGGAGGATGCAGACATTTTGAGGGCAGCTACTAATCTCCAGGCGTTTGTGTGAAAGGGCAGTAGGGTTCTTTGCTGGGATTTAGGAGAGCCTGGGAGCGGAAACTGGGAAGTGTGGGTGGGTGTGATGTCCCCCGTGGCTTGTCCAGGCTGAAGAAAACCATCTGTCAGAACAAGTGCTCACTGCTGGCCTGCTGGGCAGTTAAAAGATACGGCAGACAGCATGTATGTGAACACCCATCCTCCAGCCTTCCTGTGCATCCTGTTATCAATGGCTTTTCCAGGATCCCACAGCTTTCTCCAAGCTTTACTTTAATCCCTGGAGACTTGGTGGATTTTGTTCTGTGTCAGAGACCAAAGATACAGTCTGGGTCAGAAAGACACGAAGGCAAATTTTCTGCCAGGGGAAAATGCTGTGGCCTGTCTGCGAGCAGCAGTGGCACCTCAGAAAGAGGTGGTGATTGAAGCTGGAAGTCTGGACAGAGCTATAGTCCTCCTATCATCCATCTGCTTTCCCTTGACATGGACTTGGAGCAGTGAATTAGGAAGGTTTAGTGATCTTTTGCTTGAGCTTCATGGATGGTGACTCATCTACTACTTACCACATCCTTGGGCTCCCTTTTCAACTTGTTTGACCTGGGTGTCCCTTCCATGGTTGGACGACGTCTCAGGAACCCACTCGACACGCACGTCCTGGCACACCAAATGGAGTCCTGTGTCCTAGGGAGATGTCCAGGGGACACCAGGGGCCACACATGAGGTGTGACTGCAAGACTGAATTTATCCAGCCCCAGCTGCCAACCTCTGAACCTTACCAGGTCTTTGTGCATGAGAGTGAAACATCCCTAAATCTGATCTGGGGAGAGGGGCACAGCCCTCATCCCATGGGGAGAAGAGTGGATGTTGTTACCACATCCCATGGGGCCAAGGATGAACCCCAATGGAGCAAGGGAATGACTTAGGAAGGGAATTAAACCTCTCTAATGCTCCCCACCCAGTAAACCCTGTCCAAGCCATATTTTTCCCAGGCATTTATCTCTCTGACCAGTCTCCTCTCCATCTTTTCATTGGACTGAACTGAACAGCGTAAGTTTTTTACCCCAAGTCCTGTTTCCAGAACACTTTTGTAACCCTCTTTTTCATGTCCTTCTTGACAGGTAGGAACAGAAAGACCTAAGACAGTATGACCCTAAGGGTCACCTTAGAAATAGGGTGCAATGGGACAAGATCATCTTCCTTTCTCTATTGCCCGGTCCTGTAAATCTACAGACCCCACCAGTGCCTGCACGGTGTGCGCAGCTCAGGATGAGATGCCTGTTGTCCTCAGCATTGCTTGGCTGAAGTCTTCAAGGCGGGATTTGCCAATGCCATTGAGCTGAGCCCCAGCTGCTGTTTCAGAGGCTCCAATCTTGTCAGGCAAGATATTTTTGCCAGGCTGCTTTTCCCAGAGGTGCTAAGGCAAGATTTTTGTTTACTTCTGAAAAACAACCAGAGCACATTCATCTACATGTTTCAGTGCAGAACCTTGCAGCTGTCCTGCATAGGTACCATCGCACAGGCTCCTGCAGGTCTGAAGCAGGAAAGCTGAGGGAAGGATTATTTACCCTATAGCCTCTCATAGCTCTGTGCTGCATACCAGTACAATACACTCATGCTAATGCACAGGGAAGGAATCATCTAGCTAATGTCTTGGGCTCAAATAGACTGTTGATAGCCAAAGCAAAGGAAGCCCTCCTTCCAGGCGTGATCCTGGGTCTGTTGCTAGAAGGTCTTCCTTGACTTCAAGTTTGGATTTAACCCATGGTTATAAGAGGCAGCTGAAGATGCTTCTTCCCCAAGCAGAGCACTTCCAGGCTCAGTCTGTCTGCGAGGTCAGCTTGTGGGGGGCAAAGGGCTCTGCTCCCCAGGGCTCTCCCCTTGTGTCAAACCTTTTCCCAAATTTTCAATGAATTGCAGCTGTGCTGCAGGAGAGGGATGGAGATGACGACTGCCTGTTGGATAGATTCCCAAAAAACTCTCATATGAGAAGGATGCCCCTGAATTAAAGCCAATCGTGGTGGTGGGAAACCAGAGGTGACTTACGAGAGGAGGTGGGCCAGGAGAGGAAAGGGGAGACCTAAGCGGCCAAGTCCTGGGGTGAGAGACGTGCACCCCACTGCCAGAACCATGGTCCACTCTCAGTCATATGGTGATTTCTCCACAGGGTGATACAGCTGCACGCTCTGCTGGCCTGAGGAGAAACACAGAAAGATCAACTGTAATTATTACAGTCCAAATTACACAATGGAATAAGCGGATCATGTAGCTTGTCTCTATGTCATAGTTGGCACACAAAGCAAATACAGGCGTTTCTAAGGATTATGGCCCAGAAATGTATCTATTATAAATCCTCTTATCTATCCCAGAAGGCCCGTAAGAAAACCTTTTCTTTTTATCTTGAAAGTGCTGAAATATGTATGAAATGTTACTTGCCCTCTACACCCATAAATATGGCTCTTGCCTATCACTGTGCTTTCATTCAAGACATTATTTCATCCCCTCGGCATGCCATTAACCATGCCCTCCCTTCCTTATCAGCCCACTCCTAACAGGGAGGAGCACCCGTGTACTGCTTGTCCCCCTTGTTTTCTGATCCATTTGGGTTGGGCGCATGACTCCAGTTTTGGGTTGAGCATGTGACACAGGGCTTAGTGCTCACTGCCTCTAGAGTCTTTGCTCCACTGGAAAAGTTTATCTGGGCCCTAAGCCAGGCTAAACCTTTACTTGGTACAAGCACTGGGGACATGAGCATCCTTCTTTCTCTCAGAAGGGTCCTTGGTAGGTGGCATCAAGAAGACAGTCACAGCACTTACTGGACAGGGAGTGTGTTACTCCATGTAGCTTCTCTCCTAGCTTCCCTTTACTGCCTGAGGTGGTTGCTTTTCTGATAGATACAAAAATGCATTTACTCTGCAAAAATCAAAAAAGTGACAGTCTCCCCTTGGATCTGCCCAGCAGCTCCTGACTAATAAGTTCTACATTGCTCTTAACTCCCACCAGCACTGTCATCCCACTGCCAGTGGAAGAAAAATGACATGTGAAGCAGCCATAGAAAATAAGGAGGGGAAAAAGTTTTCCCAGCTGAACAACACACTAGGACTGGGTCACTTTGCCCTATGATCCCAGGAGGTGCATGGAGAAAGTCATGCAAGACTGGGCTGCTGAGTCCTAAAAAGATTTCACAATAGCTTTTTGGTTTCGAACGCATGCACGTGAGCAACTTTACCAGGAATGACTCACTCTTTTAGATATTGTTAAACCTGCACCTCCAACTACCTATATATATAGACATATTTCTATATCAGCAGGAGTGGGAAGCACAAAGACATTTCTTGCAATCAATTTTTTGCTGCGAGCTACCAGGGGAAGTTTAGATTGGATATTAGGAAGAATTTCTTCCCCAAAAGGGTTGTCAAGCACTGGAAGAGGCTGCCCAGGGAAGTGGTGGAGTCACCATCCCTGGAGGGATTTAAAAGATGTGTAGATGTGGTGCTTAGGGACATGGTTTAGTGGTGGACTTGGACATGCTGCGTTAACCGTTGGACTTGATGATCTTAAAGGTCTTTTCCAACCTAAACAATTCTATGAATCTATGATGTCATGCTCTTAATGATCCTAGACATAACCTAGAGAGAGGTTTTTCTTTCCCTGGGATGGCCTGATGCATCCAGTTGGTGTATTTGCAGAGGCTGGTGTCTGATGCAGCACCAGTGCTAGTGTGCCACAGGTACAAAGTGCTAATTTTAAATAACAGAGATGGTAAATAATAATGACTTCCCTGGTTACTGCTCTGTTTTAAACACCTTGCTGCTGCATTGCATCTGGCTCTAAGCAGATGTTATTTCTTTGGTGTTCTCTCTCACAATGAGAACAGGTGGAAGCATAAGGTGCATCCCCATACGTTGCAGTCAGCTCAGGGACAGTCTGAGCTGGAGGCCGTTTCTGCATATTCAGGAATCCCCGTTTGGCTTCTCCCCCGTGTAGTTGTGCAGCTGCCCTGTGTGAAGCTACCCATCCTTGGTGTCCTTCCTATTGCCCTTCTCTGAACGTTTTCCAATACTGTTATAAGTACCTAAAATGGAAATGTTCTTCAGTTCCCTCATAAAAAGGAAACACTCCATCAGTCTGAGATACTTCAGTCTGATTAAACTTTGCCAGGAGAAGGTGGTGGTCCTATTTAGTAGTAAGCCACATTTGTTTGGATGCCTTGATGTTACACCTACTTGCAACTTTGATGTTACATTTTTGAACTACAATAAATGCCTCCCTTTTACCAAAAATTTTGGTATGCTGCAGTAAAGACTCATGGAGTATGACTCCCTTACCTCAGGTACCCACTGCATCCTGGTCTATATCTTCCAGGATATCTGGCTTCTGTCTCCCCAGGTGCTTCACTGCCTGAAATTTCCACTTCCTGAAAAAGGGAGATGGTTTTGGAGATGGAGCATCGCTTATAAGACGAGAACGGAGCACTTACAGCATAACCCACTCATCTATAAGCTCAGACCCAAACTAAATGCCCATGAAGCATCTTGGCAACATTTCTATAGCTGCTGCCTTCAATGTCTGATGAATACTGTTGTTTTCTTCATTTTCACCAAACATGAAGAATTTTCCATTGAGGATTTTTCTATGGGGAAGGTTCAAATTACTGCAAGTTAATGGTGGTGTCAACAAGGTGGCGAGGCAGCTCTCAGGCAGCTGCTTGGGGATGAAGGATGAGGGGGAGTGAAATGGTATGGGGCACGCAAGACCTTTGCCTGCAGATAGTGTGGCTGCCTGCCTGTCATTTACCCTTGCGTCAGACACCATCAGTTTTAGCTTATTAAAGTCACTGTGGCCAAGAAATGATATAGCGGGTGAAACCCAGTGTGCTCTAGAGCAGACACAGCAGTGGAAAGCCAGGGAGATAGCAGAAGCTGCTGGAGCCTTCACTCAGCATGTCCCTGCAGCGTTGCCTGCTCTTCCTCGCTGTCATTCCCATTGCCATCTCCTACCCTCCACCTCCATGATTCCTCACCTTGCTTCTCTCCCCTCCTTGTTCTGCCTCACTAAACTGGTTTCCTAAACCAATGCAGGGCTTAATTCTCATTCATGGTCATATTTCCCCACTGCAAGGTTATAAACAAACCTCCAAGTGGACGTGAACATTCACTCCTTGCCCCTCACACAGTTGCTTTGTGTAGTTTCTGTCAAAACAATGCTGAATAGCAGCAAACTATTCACTGACCCGTCACTCGAGAGGCGGTTGTTGTCAGCAGGTTCTCCATAACCGCCTCATCCATCCTCTCACTCCACATGGTGGCTTGGGTGTGTGACAGGTTTGCAATCCACACTGCATTTTTAATAAGCCTGTCCTCCCTCTTTGGATGTCAAAGGCATCATTCTGAAAGTCAATCTCAGCCTCTGACCTCTCTGAGCTTCCCTCTTATATTTAATCTGGAAATACTACTCTGAAAGAAGAATATGATCTCCTGCCTGCCTTATGTACCGGCAGCTCCCCGCTCCGTTGCCAGCAGCTGTGTGGCATCTTGCCATTGCCAGCACCGAGTCCTCTGGGCTGCATCGGTCACACTCATGTCCATGGCCAGCTCACCACTGAATACCCCAGCAGAGGTGTATGGATGGTGTAGAGCCTGCAGGAGGGCTGTTGTTTTTTTGCTTGGGGGTGGAAAACTGAGGCATGGAGAGATGGAAGAGTGTGAGCAGGAGGGGATGAAACCCAGTCCGCAGGCTGACCGCTGGGCCATGCCGTGGTGAGCAAAACACGTTGATGTGATGCATGATCCATGCTATATCCTTTTGCCATTGCTGCTGAGAAAGCTCTGCTGACAGTATTTTTGTCCATCTTTCTTGATAGGTTGGATGAAATCACACCTTTTTGGGTTTCGTGATGAATGCCTGCTTGGTTGTGTTTGCTGCACAAGGTCAAGCTGTCTTTGCCATTGGCTGTAATGAAGCAAAATAAAGCAAAAAAGGCACTCAGTATTTTAAATACAAGAAAACTATTTACACCAAGGAAGTCTTACGGGCTGTGTTGCGAAAGCTGCCCTGAGTTTCCCAGAACAACATTCATCTTCCAGCCTGGCACCATGAAACCTGCTTCGATCACACACTCAAACCTCCATCCAGATCTCTTAAACGTGTCCCTCCTTTTCCCCTTTTAAATCACATGGACACTTCTGACAGGGCATTACCCCAAGAGACTTGAAAGTGCTGGAAAAAAATTCTTAATTTCTGCTTATCTTCAATTACACCTCCTGAATGTAATTGCAGACCAGTTTTCACTGTATCTGGCTGCAGTCTTGAAGAGTTGCAAAGCTCCATCCATGTAGCATCTGTCCAGTGCCCAGCACTGATGTATGTCACAGCATAGAATCATAGACTCATTTACACTGGAAAATACCTTTAAGATTGAGTCCAACCATAAACCTAGCATGGCCAAGTCCACCACTAAACCATGTCCCAAGTACCACATCTACAAGCCTTTTAAATACCTCGAGGGTGGGTCCCCCCCCCCCTCCCCGGGCCAGCCTCTTCCAGTGCTTGACAACCCTTTTGGGGAAGAAATTCTTCCTAATATCCAATCTAAACCTCCCCTGGCACAACTTGAGGCCATTTCCTTTCATCCTATCACTTGTTACTTGGGAGAAGAGACCAGCCCCCACATGTCTACACCCTCCTTTCAGGTCGTTGTAGAGAGCGATCAGGTCTCCCCTCAGCCTCCTCTTCTCCAGGCTAAACACCCCCAGCTCCCTCAGCCGCTCCCCATCAGACTTGTGCTCCAGACCCTTCACCACCTTGGTTGCCCTTCTCTGGACTCGCTCCAGCACCTCAATGTCTTTCTTCTAGTGAGGGGCCCAAAACTGCACACAGCACTCGAGGTGCGGCCTCACCAGTGCCGAGTACAGGGGGACGATCACTGCCCTGGTCCTGCTGGCCACACTATTGCTGAGAGTGTAAATGGCACTTCCCATCTGATCTTGCTCAAGACATCTGACAGCTGTGTTTCTGTCCCATGATAGTCTCTGATGTTCATCCTAAACTGTCTCCAGGCTCAACTCACTTATCTTCAGTGACTCTCTTGGATGAGACAAGTCACCAGCTGGAGATGCCTGTCTCTAGAGCCTACAGGGCAAACTTAGAGTAGACTTGAGGCAGATAAAACTGCGGAGAAAGGGATCCTTCTTGGGTCAACTTGCCCAAGATACGTAAGAAGACTATTGTGGAGCCAAGGACTCACATTGCCATCTCCACAGTCCTATCGTGATCCTCTGTTCCCAGTCCCACCTTCCCCTCGTTCTGCAAAATGCAATAACTATTCTTTTCCACCCCATCGAATCCAGCCATATGTGTACTGCACAGACAGCATCAGAGGCCATCAGGTTACACTGTTGCTTATACAAACTTATTTACGGAAAATACTGAGTTGCTTCTTTTAACTAAACTTTGGGAGATGGTGAGTCAGAAGTTTAGCTGTGACCAGATTTTTCCTCTGAATGCTGAAGACATTCACTTCCCAAGGGCCAAAGTCTTAGAAGAAAAAACAATTCTGCCTTTCACTTTGTTCTGCATTTGGCATCAATGGGACTTTCAAATGAATGGAGTTAGTATTTTAATAAGGAAAAATTGCATAATTCTAGTAAAACTTTATTTCTCTTCTGAAATGGACAGAGAGGTTTAATGTCTTCAGCTGGAGCATGAGACAGGCAGCACTGGGTTTTAGTGTCAAGATTAAATCTTGGATTTTCATCTCCAGCCAGCTCTACCATTCAAACGCTGGGTGAGTTTTGTGAGGTTTCACATGATTTCTGAGCTTCACATTCTCCATCTGTATTAGTGGCATTATGGGGAAGTGATGTCTGACACAGGAGACTGTTAGGAGGATTGCTTTCATGCTAGACATGAATTACAAGACTGTTTGATGAAAGATGTTTTTGAGGTAATTAATGTTGCTATTTGGTATTAGTGCCATTCAAAATTTTATGTCCCTTTTTGATAAACAGTTTAATGTTTTGCATTTTCTCTCTTTTTTTTTTTTCTGCTTTCTTTTGGGAAATGCAACATAAAAGGAAGAAGATGAAGAAGAAGAAGAGGAGTCACAGAAGGAGCTGAATTTGCCAGTCTTGGAGAATGAACCTTTACCAGGTATAAGTGATGTGCAAATTCAAACCTGTCTTTTCTAAATTGGCCTGAGCTGGGATGATAATGTGATGACATTCAGATCATGGCAAATGAAAGAGAGAGGTATCTGTGATAACAGACCTGGGACTTGTTGCATGTCTATTATAGCCTGTCTATCATCTTGGGATTTGTTTCAATTTGTTAACACAGTGCTTCTGTGGGACAGGTATTTGCAGCTCATGCAATTAAAAATGGCTTTGACCTCATCCCTTGCAAAAGATAGTGACTATGTGTGCATGCAGTATTTGATCTCTCCTTCAATCCATACACTGCAGAGACATGTTCTTACAGTGTGAATGAAGAGGAATTTGTCCATCTCCCCCTTTAAAGAACTTCATTCTCTTTTCATTAACAAGAAATGATGGGCCATGAAATCTCTCTATAAAGTTTTGGATATGAATCACAGCCAGGCTGAAGGTTGTTAACTCCAGTTTGGTAGATCTGGCTGTTAAAATCATTGGCAGTCCCCAAAACATCTGTTAAAAAGGTATCATCTCGCACTGTCTGCTCCCTGCCACTCCAAGCCTGTTTTGATGGGAAGCTCCTGTTTCTCCTACCCTTGCCTGCCCAGACTTGTTTTCAGGAGTCTTACGCATCTCCTGCTGCCAGACATGCATTGCAGGGAGTGGACAACAGATATTCCCTAAAAAGAGAAGACTTCAGGCCTGCTATGAGAGCATCCATCATCAATATTACTGTCACATATCAGGTCTAGCTGCTGCATCTGCTTAGTAGCCTCAAAACTCAGAGGGGTGGTTAATTTGGTGCTGTGACCAGACTGTATTTAAATTTGGGGTGATTTGGTAAAACTGTATGAATTCTGTTAGTCACAATTGATGTAGCAGTTGGCTAGGTGGAAGGATGTCTCAGTGAAATGCCCTCATCTTCTGAGACATGGACTCCACCTGCCAGCAGCGAGAGGAATGAGATCCTAGATAAGTGTGGTCCCAGATGGGTACAGTTGTGAACATCCATGTTTCTTGCACAGATATTTATTATCACAGATTCTCATAATCTTTACAAGTGCTGAGCACACGTCGTTGCCATGGGAGCTCCGTGTGTGAGGTTGGACCTGGAGGTATTATATCTTATTCTTGTGGCTTTCTAGATAAGGCAAAACAAACAAGAAGCCAGCATAGGTTTCAGCTGTGTGGGCTTTCCTCTGCCTTTCCCTCCCTGCCTAGTTTGCTATGAGCAGAGCAATAAAATAAAACGTTCTCAGCAAATCTGTGGTTATAGATTGAACTGGGGCCAGCATTTAATATGAGCCCACCCAGACGTCAAGCAAGAGATCAGAGCTGGAAAAAGACCCGAGAAAAAGCTGCTTGGGCATCTATTTAGAGTGTTTAAAATTTTCTGGGCAAGTGAATTAATCACTTGGTAATAGCCAGTGCTTGAACATATGTGAGCTCTAACCCGAACCCTCAGTTTATTTATGACAATACAAGCTCTTCTGTAAATGGTTGTTACAGCCGCAGATGCTGAGATTTAAGATGCTGGGACCGGAGAGAGGAAAATGCCACAGCATCGACTGAGCTGCTGGTGCAGCGGGGCTGCCCATGCTGGTTGGGGCAGAGCAGCAGGACAAAGCTGCTGAGGGATGGCATTTGAGCTGATGCAGCCACAGAAAAAGAGTAGGGAAAAAAAGCATGAAAAAAAGCACAGAAAAAAGGTCTCCCATCTTCCCCACTCATGTCAGCTGTCAGCGCTGAATCTGCCCAGCATCGACACAGGGGGTTCATGTGCAATGTCTGTATCGTATCCCGGAGGCAGCATTGTAAGGAAGCAGCAATGAAATGAAACATTTTTACTGATGTAGCTTTTATCCTTCGTCAGTTAGAATCAGTTGCAAGGTTGCTTTTATTTTTTGTGGCAGAGAAATGAAAGCAAACCTCCCAGCTCTTGCATTTGCGATCCAACGGGCAAATTAGTGAGCAGAGATGCTCTGGGTAGCACACAGCTCTGGGACTGGTGTATGAAGAGCCAACTGGAAATCAATACTGAGCTGAAGAGTTGCCCTCTGAATTATGATTTATGTAAATTCCAGTAAAGAAAGAACCTGAGCAAGACTTATTTAATTTTCTGAGCAGAAGAATAGCAAATATTTTCCACATAAAGTCTGAAAAGTTCAGACATTATTTTGTTATTGTTTTTTAGCATTGCTCACAGGAATGTGTCATTTTTAAAAAGGAAAAAACACATATTTTCCTGGCTTAAAAGCAGGATGGCGACAAAAGAAGTCCAAGTTTGTGAAGAAAATACTCTTTAAAAAAACGAACCAACCAAACAGAAGAGTTGTTTTTCATAAGTACCTGAGCAAAACCCAGTTCAGGATCAGCAAGATGCCAAGAGGAACTGGGAGGCGAGACCAAAGCCCCGGGAACCACGTTGATATCCGGCTGCCATCCGCATCTCTCTGCAGATGACTCCACGGCACAGAACAGCCTTTCCCCACCCACACCTCTGCGAGATGGGAGCTGATGCTGGTGTGAAGCTGGTAGGAGATGTGCTGGTGGCTGTGAAGCTTCTTTCTGGGTCCTCCATGCTGAGGCAGAGGGAGTTTTCCCCTTGGCACTTCCTTAGACTTACCTCTAGGTAAGGACTAGATGAGTATCTTCCACTGCTGTGATGGCCCATGACCTGTTAGTGGCAAAAAGGGGTTAACTCTGCCTCCAGGCAGGACCCATTTATTGCTGTGGACCCTCCTGGTGAACCTGCAGGTCCCAGTAAGCTGCAAAGAAGGAAGGGAGGAGCGGCAGAAGGAGCAGTTGGGGTCCACTGCAGCCCCAGGCAGAGCCAGGAGGAAGAGGAGAGAGCCAGGAGGAAGGGGAGAGGGCATTTTGCTGCCTGGGGAGAAAAAGGCAAGGGGAAGCTCTGCCACAAATTCCTCATCTTAGTGTCTTCTAACCTTGCTGCAGGAGACCTGCTCCATCTTCGTTTGCTGGGCTAGAGCAGGCTGTCACACTGTTCCTCCTTTTGTTCCCTGGTGACAGGTCCCTCCTTAGCTTTGGGCCATAGCTTAAACATCCATGGCATAGGGATCTGTGCTAATGGCTTTAGCACAAGCTCTGTGCAATGCAAAGAGCAAGTTTCGGCAGCCTTCTCACCACCGCTTTGCAACTGCATCTTCACAAGCCCCATCGTTCGGCACTTCTCCCAGCACAGATGCCAGGAGCGATGCCAGCACCGGCTATCAATGCCACAGGAATGCAGCGTCCAGGGAAAGGTAAACTCCACAGACCCGCTGAAAACCACCCATCCCTCCTCCACAAATCTTGAAAGCAAAGCCAAAGTAGGAAACCAAGGGAAGCGAAGGAAAAACAATGTTCTGGCTTCTTGCTAAAGAAAATACACAGGGTGGCTCCTCTCTTCTTGCTGCCATGGTGTGGTTACACACTGCACCACAAGTGAACTGGCCGTGATCCAAGCAAAGCAGAAAGCACATTTCTGAGTAGAAATCAGAGAGTTTGCAGGTAACTGGCAAGTGGATGTAGCTGCAGTAATTTAAGATATTAAGGACTCTGACTGGACACGCTGCTCATCTACTTCTGCACCAAGGTTGGAGAACGAAGATGCTTAAATCAACTTACAGTGATAAAGAAGATGGAAATGCCAACACTGGATGGTGAGCTGCCCAGCAAGACATGGGCATGTGTTCATTTCTGCTGCCTTTCAGGCCAGCCTATGCTGCCGGTGACACTAAAACAGACATCTGCACCATTGCAAAATTATTTTTTTAAGATGCCTTTCCTAACCCAGGCCAGACTTCCTTTGATTCCAGCAGGATCAGGCCACAGGTATTTTTAACCAGCGCTGAAGCAACTGCATTGTTGCTCAGCTGCAAAACGGACATGGTT